>NC_046156.1:164042875-164215507 GCF_011064425.1 Rattus rattus
AGCCATGATTGTTTAAACCTGTTATTACATCGTATAAGCAAGACCCTGAACACACTTTTTGTTTTTGTTTTTGTCTATCTGAAAAATTGAAAGTTATACTAAGTCCACCTTCTACAGAAACTAGTACAACACTTGATGCAAACCAAAGTTCCTATTTCTGCTGCCTGTTATTATTATTAAGTTGGAATCATAGACCAAAACTTTTGTTACCAGTTGCATGTGGTGGTGTCCATAACTAAAGTCCAAAAGACTGACTGATTTGGGGAATATTTATTGTGTTAGGTCACAGAAACTTAAGAGTAATTTATATACTCTCCTGTTCTACTTCAAGCCAGTGCCATATTTAACATGATGTAATGTTTGTTGTCTGTATACTCCATTTGAAAACAGGTCCAGTGAGAATGTATGAATGCTAAGCTGTGCTGTCCCTCATTCTCAGTGACAAAATGGCTTTAATGGTCATAGCAGTGAACTTATTCTAACACAAACTAAGTTTTGAAAAAATTGATACATAATTTTTACATTTAAAGTGGGAGGTATACAAAATTAACTCCATAGAATAAAACTCCAACAAAGAAGAAATACTTCAGAAAAAAATGAATAACTATTTTTTTTTCAAAAGGAAACCACATATCACTCCACAGTTACTCTTCTCCTCCCCTGCGGAGTACCTGGCGAGGGCTAATATATCAACTGTCTGGGTGGATTTGTCTTCTCAGGGTTGCAGCATGATGAAAAATATGCAAGTGAGCTTTGTCCTTTTTTAACTTTGTGCATGATTTTCAAGATTTATCCATGTTATATAACAAATTAGTACTTATTACTTAGTAAAACATGGCTTATATACAACATACTGGGCCATTCTTGGTAATTCATTGACTTGTCTACTGTGAATACAGTGCTGTGGAATATGTAAGGACAGATGATGTATGTGGACATGTGGGTTCCATTTTCTTTTTTTTTTTTTCTTTTTCAATTTTTATTAAATTGAATATTTTTATTTACATTTTGATCAGTTATTCCCCTTCCTGGTTTCCAGGCTAACATCCCCCTAACCCCTTCCCCTCCCCTTCTCTATGAGTGTTTCCCTCCCCATCCTCCAACGATTACCACCCTTCCCCCAAAAATCACGTTCACTGGGGGTTTATTCTTGGCAGGGTCAAGGACATCCCCTTCCACTGGTACTCTTAATAGGCTATTCATTGCTACCTATGAGGTTGGAGTCCAGAGTCAGTCCATATACAGTCTTTGGGTAGTGGCTTAGTCCCTGGAAGCTCAGGTTGGTTGTCATTGTTGTTCATATGGGTTCTAAAGCCCCTTCAAGCTCTTTCAGTCCTTTCTAAGATTCCTTCAACGGGGGTCCCGTTCTCAGTTTAGTGGTTTAATGATGGCATTCGCCAATGTATTTGCTGTATTCTGACTATGTCTCTGAGGAGATATCTACATCCGGTTCCTGTCAGCCTGCACTTCTTTGCTTCACCCATCTTATCTAGTTTGGTAGTTGTATATGCATGGGGCTATGGGGCAGGCCCTTGAATGGGTGTTCCTTCTTATTCTAAATTTTTTGCCTCCTATACCCTCTCATGGGTATTCTTGTTCCCTTTTAAAGAAGGGGGAGTGGCATCTGCATTTGGTCATCCTATTTGAGTTTCAAGGAGTTCTGCATCTAGGGTAATTCAAGCATTTGGGCCAATATCCACTTAACAATGAGGAATACCATGTGTGTTTTTCTGATTGGTTTACTCACTCAGGATGATATTTCCAGTTCCATCCATTTGCCTATGAATTTTATAAAATCATTGTTTTCGATAGCCTGAGTAATATTCCATTGTAGACAAAATGACCCATTTTCAGAGGATCCATCCATTCCTCTGTTGAAAGACATCTGGGTTCTTTCCAGCTTCTAGCTATTATAAATAAGGCTGCTATGAACATCGTGGAGCATGTGTCTATGTTATATGTTGGGACATCTTTTGGGTATGTGGCCAAGAGAGGTATAGCTGGGTCCTCAGGTAGTTCAATGTCGAATTTTCTAAGGAACCTCCAGACTGATTTCCAGAATGGTTGTACCAGTCTGCAATCCCACCAAAATGGAGGAGTGTTCTTTTCCACATCCTCGCCAGCATTTGCTGTCACCTGAGTTTTAAACTTAGTCATTCTGACTGGTGTAAGGTGTGTGGGTTGTTTTTGATTTGCATTTTATGACTAAAGATGTTGAACATTTTTTAGGTGTTTTCAGCCATTCGCCATTCCTCAGCTGTGAATTCTTTATTTAGCTCTGAACCTAATTTTTTAATAGGGTTATTTGTCTCCCTGCAAAGAATTTCTTGAGTTCTTTGTATATTTTAGGTATAAGCCCTCTATCTGTTGTAGGATTGGTAAAGATTTTTTCCCAATCTGCTGGTTGCCATTTTGTCCTAACCACAGTGTCCTTTGCCTTACAGAAGCTTTGCAGTTTTATGAGATCCCATTTGTTGATTCTTGATCTTAGAGCATAAGCCATTGGTGTTTTGTTCAGGAAATTTTTTCCAGTGCCCATGTGTTCAAGATGCTTCTGCACTTTTTCTTCTATTTGTTTGAGATTATCTGGTTTGATGTGGATGTCCTTGTTCCACTTGAACTTAAGCTTTGTACAGGGTGATAAGCATAGATCGATCTGCATTCTTCTACATGTTGACCTCCAGTTGAACCAGCACCATTTGCTGAAAATGCTATCTTTTTTCCTTTGGATTGTTTTGGCTCCTTTGTCAAAAATCAAGTGCCCATAGGTGTGTGGGTTCATTTCTGGGTCTTCAATTCTATTCCATTGGTCTATCTTTCTGTCTCTGTACCAAGACCATCCAGTTTTTATCACTATTGCTCTTTAATACTGCTTTAGTTCATGTATATTTATGCCCCCTAAATGCCTTTTATTGTTGAGGATAGCTTTAGCTCTCCTGTTTTTTTTTTTATTCCAGATGAATTTGCAAAATTGTTCTGTCTAACCTTGAAGAATTGATTGGTATTTTGATGGGGATTGCATTGAATCTGTAGATCGCTTTTGGTAAAATGGCCATTTTTTACTATATTAATCCTGCCAATCCATGAGCATGGGAGATCTTTCCATCTTCTGAGATCTTCAATTTCTTTTCTTCAGAGTCTTTGAAGTTCTTATCATACAGATCTTTCACTTGCTTGGTTAAAGTCACACCGAGGTATTTTATATTATTTGGGACTATTATGAAGGGTGTTATTCCCCTAATTTTTTTTCGGCTTGTTTCTTAGTTTGTAGAGAGAAGGTTACTGATTTATTTGAGTTAATTTTTATATGCAGCCATTTGCTGAAGGTGTTTATCAGGTTTAGTAGTTCTCTAGGGAACTTTTGGGATCACTTTAAATATACTATCACATCATCTGCAAATAGTGATATTTTGATTTTTCCAATCTGTATCCCTTGATCTCCTTTTTTTTTTTTCTGATTGTCTTGGCTAGAACTCAGAACTATATTGAATAAATAGGGAGAGAGGGGCAAACTTGTTCTAGTCCCTGATTTTAGTGGGATTGTTTCAAGTTTCTCCCATTTAGTTAATGTTAGCTACTGGTTTGCTGAATACGGCTTTTACTTTCTTTAGGTATGGGCCTTGAATTCCTATTATTTCCAGGACTTTTATCTTGAAGGAGTGCTGAATTTTGTCAAATGCTTTCTCACCATCTAAATGAAATGATCATGTGGTTTTGTTCTTCAGTTTGTTTATAAATGGAATCATGTTGATGGTTTTCATATATATTAAACCATCCCTGCATATCTGATGAAGGATCATGGTGGATGATTGTTTGATGTGCTCTTGATTCAGTTTGTTAGAATTTTATTGAGTATTTTGCATCAATATTCATAAGGAAATTGGTCTGAAGTCCTTTTGTTGTTGGGTCTTTGTGGTTTAGGTATAAGAGCAATTGTGCTTTCATAGAAGGAATTCTGTATTCCATCTGTTTCAATTTTTGTGAATAGTTTGGATAGTATTGGTATGAGGTCTTCTATGAAGGTCTGATAGAATTCTGCATGGGCCATCTGGGCCTGGGCTCTTTTTGGTTGAGAGACTTTTAATGACTGCTTCTATTTCTTTAGGAGTTATGTGGTTGTTTAAATGGTTTAACTGTTCCTGATTTAACTTTGGTACCTGGTATCTGTGTAGGAGATTGTCCATTTCCTGCAGATTTTCAAGTTTTGTTGAATATAGGCTTCTGTAGAAGGATCTGATGATTTTTTGAATTTTCTCTGATTCTGTAGTTATGTCTCCCTTTTCATTTCTGATTTTGTTCATTTGGACACACTCTCTGTGTCCTCTTCTTAGTCTGGCTAAGGCTTTATCTATCTTGTTGACTTTCTCAAAGAACCAACTTTCGGTTCTGTTGATTCTTTCTATGGTCTTTTTTGATTCTACTTGGTTGATTTCAGCTCTGAGTTTGATTATTTCCTGCCTTCTACTCCTCCTGGGTGTATTTGCTTCTTTTTGTTCTAGAGCTTTTAGGTGTGCTGTCAAGCTGCTGAAATATGTTCTCTTCTGTTCCTTTCTGAAGGCACTCAGAGATATGAGTTATTCTCTTAGCACAGTTTTCAATGTGTCCCATAAGTTTTGGTATGTTCTACCTTCATTTTCATTAAATTCTAGGAAGTCTTTAATTTCTTTCTTTATTTCTTCCTTGACCAGGTTATCATTGAATAGAGCATTGTTTGACTTCCATGTATATATGGGCATTCTTCCCTTATTTTTGTTGAAGACCAGCTTTAGCCCGTGGTGGTCTGATAGACGCATGGGATTATTTCTATCTTTCAGTATCTATTGAGGCCTGTTTTATGGCCAATTATATGGTCAACTTTTGAGAAAGTACCATGAGGTGGTGAGAAGGTATATCCTTTTGTTTTAGGATAGAATGTTCTATAAATATCTGTTAAGTCCATTTGGTTCATGACTTCTCTTAGTCGTTCTATGTCTCTGTTTAATTTCTCTTTCTGTGATCTGTCCATTGATGAGCGTGGGGTGTTGAAATCTCCTACTATTATTGTGTGAGGTGCAATGTATGCTTTGAGCTTTACTAAGGTTTCTTTTATGTATCTCGGTGCCCTGAATTTGGAACAGAGATATTTAGGATTGAGAGTTCATCTTGGTGGATTTTTCCTTTGATGAATATGAAGTGTACTTCCTTATCTTTTTTGATGACTATTAGTTGAAAAACTATTTTATTCAATATTGGAATGGGTACTCCAGCTTGCTTCTTCAGAACATTTGCTTGGAAAGTTGTTTTCCAGCCTTTCACTCTGAGGTAGTGTCTGTCTTTGTCTCTGATATGTATTTCCTGTAGGCAGCAGAATGCAGGGGCCTCATTGTGTATCCAGCTTGTTAATCTATATCTTTTTATTGGGGAGTTGAGTCCATTGATGTTGAGAGATATTAAGGAATAGTTATTGTTGCTTCCTGTTATATTTGTATTTGGATTTGAGGTTATGTTTGTGTGCTTTTCTTCTCTTTGTTTTTTTTTGCCAAGACGATTAGTTTCTTGCTTCTTCTAGGGTATAGCTTGCCTCCTTATGTTGGGCTTTGCCATTTACTATCCTTTGTAGGGCTGGATTGGTAGAAAGATATGGTGTCAATTTGGCTTTGTCATTGAATATCTTGGTTTCTCCATCTATGCTAATTGAGAGTTTTGCAGGATACAGTAACCTGGGCTGGCATTTGTGTTCTCTTAGGGTCTGAATGACATCTGTCCAGGATCCTCTGGCTCTCATAGTCTCTGGTAAGAAATCCGGTGTGATTCTGATAGGTCTGCTTTTATATGTTACTTGACCTTTTTTCCTTAATGCTTTTAATATTCTTTCTTTATTTTGTGCGTTTGGTGTTTTGACTATTATGTGACGGGAGGTGTTTCTTTTCTGGTCCAATCTATTTGGAGTTCTGTAGGCTTCTTTGTATGTTTATGGGCATCTCTTTTTTTAGGTTAGGGAAGTTTTCTTCTATGATTTTGTTGAAGATATTTACTGGTCCTTTTTAGCTGAGTCTTCACTCTCTTCTATACCTATTATCCTTAGGTTTGATCTTCCCATTGAGTCCTGGGTTTCCTCTATGTTTTGTACCAGTAGCCTTTTCCGTTTTACATCATCTTTGACAGTTGTGTCAATGATTTCTATGGAATCTGCTGCTACTGAGATTCTCTCTTCTATCTCTTGTATTCTGTTGGGATTCTTTTATCTATGGCTCCTTGTCTCTTCCTTTGATTTTCGATATCAAGGGTTGTCTCCCTTCCTGCTTTCTTTATTGCTTCTATTTCCATTTTTAATTCCTTCACCTGTTTGATTGTGTTTCCCTGGAATTCTTTCAGGGATTTTTGTGATTCCTCTCTATACGCTTCTACTTGTTTACATATGTTTTCCTCTGTTTCTCTAAGTCCTCCATCATCATGATCAAATATGATTTTAAATCTAGGTCTTGTTATTCTGGTGTGTTTGGATATTCAGTGTTTGCTTTGGTGGGAGAATTGAGCTCTGATGATGCCATGTAGTCTTGGTCTCTGTGGCTTGGGTTCCTGTGCTTGCGTCTCACCATCAGGTTGTCTCTGGTGTTACCTTGTTCTGCTATTTCTGACAGTGACTAGACTGTCCTTTAGTCCTGTGTGTCAGGAGTGCTGTAGACCTGTTTTCCTGTTTTCTTTCAGCCAGTTATGGGAACAGAGTGTTCTGCTTTCAGGTGTGTAGTCTTACCTGTCTACTGGTCTTCAGCTGTTCCTGTGGGCGTGAGTCCTGAGTCCACCATGCCGGTCACTTGGAGCAGAACTTGGTCTTACTTGTGGTCCTGTGACTCAAGTTACTCCTGGGGGGCTGCTTTTGAGTTCTCCATGATGGCGGCAACTAGGAGGGCATGCACCCCCTTTTCCAGAGCCCCCTGTGCACCAGGGTCCTAGATGGCATTAGGTGTTTTCCTCTGAGGTCAGAAATGTGGGCAGAGTGTAGTCTCTTCTGGCTTCCCAGGTGTGTCTGCCCCTCTGAAGGTTTAGCTCTCTGTCCCACGGAATTTGGGTGCAGGGAGCTTTTGATGGGGTCCCTTCATGTCTGGGCATTGTCTGGACTGCAGGGGACCTGCCACTTGAATGTCCCCATCTTCCAATTCCCAGAGGCCCTATACAGTTTCATCTTGGGCCAGGGATGTTCGCAGAAGTGTGCAGTATTGGTGGTCTCTCCTGCTCTGCAGTCTCAGGAGTGCCCACCTGTCTGGGCAGTGAGATCTCTCTCTCTCTCTGAATAACTATTTTTACTTAACATGAAACTATGCAAAATTTAAGGGCATTCTTCCCTGACTAAGCCTTTCTGTTATGGTTACTGTAGTCTGCACTTTTGTTATTGTTGTTGTTGTTAGCTTTGGTTTGCTTTAATGAGGTATCTGATAATAATATCTTTACATTTTCTTTAAAGATATGCGCTTTGTAACAAAAACCATTCTATAAGCTATAAAATCCTGAGAGTATTGAGCTGGTTTAGAGTGAAGGCTTCCTCATTAGTTTGCATAATAGTAGAACAGATAGCATAATTGTGTGACAATTGATGACAGAGTGAGGGAGAGAGCAAGAGAGGAAGAAGAGGTCCTATTCACTAATTTTTTTTAATCTAGAGGCCAGATCATTGTTAGAGTTTAAAACAAAGCCTCAGATCAAGCAAGCGGAAATTCTCAGCAGCACACAACTGAGGAAGTTGGAGAAAAGAGAAAAATACAATTTGTGTTAAACTGGTATTAAGGCTAGTTTAGTGTCAGGGAGACTAGCTTTAATTAATAACCAAAGCCAAGTTTTAGGAAAAATACTCCTCAAGTCAGGCAGACAATACATTATTTTTTTCAGTGTAATTTAGAAAATAGACCAGACTTTGGAAGCTACTATACTAGGACTAAGGTGGGATGGAGGACAGAAATTCCTGGGCAGAAAATTGTATTATATTATTGAAGAGATTATGTATTTCTATTTTGTCTTTATCTTGGGATCCGATTTACCAAAGGACAGTCTGACCTTTTGATGCATTGCTCCTTAAACAGCTCACTGATATGCCAACTGGAAGCCTCTGTTTTCATGTAGGTCATAGATTATATAATTCTAGTTCCTTGAACATGGTGTTTCCTCTTAATGAAATTTCACTATATGGTACAACTCCTGCATTCTCAGATGATGATGTCATCTCAGACCCTAAGATGATAGAAGACCCTCAGATTATAGAAGTCAATTAAGGGGAATGTTGAACATTGAGATTAGTTAGAATAAATTTCTTCTATGACAGTACAGAAATCCTTGTTCAAAGCCATTCATTAAAAGCAAGCAATCTGTGGAAAGTGAATGAGTTAGACATTCATAGAGAAGACTGTTGCACTGGAAACAAAGCCTCATGAACATTTTTAGGAGTAGAAATATTTTTCTAAATCAAAGAATAGACAGGGAAATTTGTTCAAAGATTTTGAGCTTTCTGTTTTCTGTCTGTACTAAAATTAACTTAAAGAATGTGAAATTAAGAAAATAAAATTTAAAGTTATTTCATCAGAATGATTACAGTTACCCGATGAAATAAAGAAAATAAAATTATAAAATAATTGATTATTACCTCTAAAATGAAGTAAGCAATTAAAGAAAAAAGGATTTTGTAAAATATACTGCAGTTTCTAGAGTTGACAAGTCTATGTGGTTTTCTTTTGTATTTGCTATTTACATATTTTAATTTTATTAATTTTTTGTACTATACCTGAAAATTTTACATATGACAATGTGAAAACACAATTTATTTCAAATCTAAATAACAGAGAGAGGCCTTGCACCCAAATCCCGTGGGAAGAGAGCAGACCACCCAGTAGTGCAGACATCCCAATGCTGCAGGACAGACTGCCACCTCTGCACACGTCAGCCTACATCCCTGGTCCAAGGGAAAACTGCATAGTGCCTCTGGACACAGGCATATAGGAACAGACACCAAATGAACAAAACAAAGAGAATATTAAAAGCAGTAAGGGAAAAAGATCAATTGACATATAAAGGCAGACCTATAAGAATTACATCAGACTTCTCACCAGAGACTATAAAAGCCAGAAGATCCTGGACAGATGTCTTGCAGACCCTAAGAGAACATGAATGCCAGCCCAAGTTCCTGTATCCAGGAAAAGCTTTCAATTAACATAGATGGAGAAATCAAGATATTGCATGACAAAACCAGATTTAGGCAATATCTTTATACAAATACAGCCCTACAAAGGATAATAGATGGAAAACTCGGACACAAGGAGAGAAACTAAATGTTACAGAAAGCAAGAAAATAATTTCCTTGCAATGAAACCAAGAAACAAACAACATAATTCCACCTCTAACAATGAAAATATCAGAAAGTGGCAATCACTATTCCTTAACATCTCTCAAAATCAAGGGACTCAATTCCCCAATAAAAAGACAGACTAACAGACTGCATACATAAAGAGGACCCAACATTTTGCTGCATGCAGGAAACACACCTCAGAGACAAAGATATATACTACCTCAGAGTAAATGGATGGAAAATAATTTTCCAACCAAATGGCCCAAAGAAACACCTGGAGTTACCATTGTAATATCAAATAAAATTGACTTTCAAACAAGAGTTATTAAAAAAGATAAGGAAGGACACTTCATATTCATCAAAGGAAAAATCCAACAAGATGAACTCTCAAACCTAAATATCTATGCTCCAAATGCAAGGGCACCTACATTCATTAAAGAAACCTTACTAAAGCTCAAAGCACACATTGCACCTCACACAATAATAGTAGGAGATTTCAACACCCCACTCTCATCATTGTACAGATCATGGAAACAGAAATTAAACAGAGACATAGAGAGTCTAACACAGGTTATAAACCAATTGGATTTAACAGATATTTATAGAACATTCCATCCTAAAACAAAAGGCTATACATTCTTCTCAGCACCTTATGGATCTTTCTCCAACATCAACCATATAATAGGTCACAAAACAGGCCTCAACAGATACAGGAAGATAGAAATAATCCAATGCATCCTATCAGATCACCATGCACTAAGACTGGTCTACAATAACAACAATAATGACAGAAAAACCACATATACATGGAAGAGAACAATGCTTTACTCAATGACAACTTGGTGAAGGAAGAAATAAAGAAAGAAACTAAAGAGTTTTTAAAATTTAATGAAAATGAAGATACAACATTCCCAAAACTGTGGGACTCAATGAAAGCGGTACTAAGAGGAAAATTCAGAGCTCTAAGTGCCTGCAAAAAGAAACAGGAGAGAGCATATGTCAGAAGGTTGATAGCACACCTAAAAGCTCTAGAACAAAAAGAAGCAAATACATCCAGGAGGAGTAGAAGGCAGGAAATAATCAAAATCAGAGCTAAAACCAACCAAGTCAAAACAAAAAGGAGTATACAAAGAATCAACAAAATCAGGAGCTGGTTCTTTGAGAAAATCCATTAGATAAATAAATCATTAGCCAGTCTAACCAGAGCTCACAGAGAATGTATCCAAATTAAGAAAATAAGAAATCAAATGGGAGAAATAGCAACAGAATCTGAAGAAATTAAAAAAAATCATCAGATCCTACTACAAAAGCCTATGTACAACAAAACTGGAAAATCTGGAGGAAATGGAAAATTTTCTACACAGATTCCAGGTACCAAAGTTAAATCAGGAACAAATAAACCATCTAAACAAACCCATACCTCCTAAAGAAATATAAGCTATTATTAAAAGTCTCCCAACGAAAAAAGAGACCAAGTCCAGATGGGTTCAGTGCAGAATTCTATCAGACCTTCATAGAAGACCTCATACCAATACTGTCCAAACTATTCCACAAAATGGAAACAGATGGAACACTACCAAATTCCTTCTATGAAGCCACAATTACTCTTATACCTAAACAACACAAAGACCCAACGAAGAAAGAGAACTTCAGACCAATTTTCCTTATGAATATTAATGCATAAATGCTCAATAAAATTCTTGCAAACCAAATCCAAGAAAACATCAAAATGATCATCCATCATGATCAAGGAGGCTTCATTCTAGGGATGCAGGGATGATTTAATACATGAAAATCCATCAATGTAATCCACTATATAAACAAACTCAAAGATAAGAACCACATCGTCATTTCATGAGAAGCTGAGAAAGCATTTGACAAAATTCAACACCCCTTCATGATAAAAGTCCTGGAAAGATCAGGCATTCAAGACCCATATCTAAACATAGTAAAAGCCATATACAGCAAACCAGTAGCTAACATCAAACTAAATGGAGAGAAACTTGAAGCAATCCCACTAAAATCAGGGACTAGACAAGGCTGCCCATTCTCTCCCTACTTATTCAATATAGTATTCGAAGTCCTAGTCAGAGCAATCAGATAGTGAAAGGAGGCCAAAGGGATACAAATTGGAAGGGAAGAAATCACAATATCACTATTTGCAGATCACCAGTCAGAATGGTTAAGATAAAACCTCAGGTGACAACAGATGGTGGCGAGGATGTGGAGGAAGAGGAACACTCCTCCATTGTTGGTGGGATTGCAAACTGGTACAACCACTCTGGAAATCAGTCTGGAGTTTCCTCAGAAAATTGGACATTCCACTACCTGAGGATCCAACTATACCTGTCTTGGGCATATACCCAAAAGATGCTCCAACATACAACAAAGGTGTATGCTCCACGATGTTCATAGCAGCCTTATTTATAATAGCCAGAAACTGGAAAGAACGCAGATGCCCTTCAACAGAGGAATGGATTAAAAAATGTGGTACATTTACACAATGGAGTACTACTCAGCTATCAAAAACAATGACTTCATGAAATTCATAGGCAAATGGAATGAAATAGAAAATATCACCTTGAGTGAGGTTACTCAATCACAGAAAAACACACTTGGTATGAACTCATTGATAAGTGGATATTAGCCAAAAAGCTCTAATTTCCCAAGATGCAATCCACAGACCATAGGAAGCTCTAGAAAAAGGATGACCAAAATGCAGATGCTCCCACTCATTCTTAAAAGGGGGAAAAATATCCATAAGCTGGGATATGGGAGCAAAGTTTAGAGCAGCGACTCAAGGAATGGCCATTCAGAGCCTGACACACATGTGGCCCATATATATACAGCCATCAAAACTAGATAAGACTGATGAAGCTAAAAACATGCATGTGGAAAGGGACCGGATATAGATCTCTCCTGAGAGATGCATCCAGAGCATGTCCAGTACAGAGGTCAATGCTAGCAGCAAACCACCAAACTGAGAATAGGACCCCCTTAGGGCGAATTAGAGGAAATATTGAAAGAGCTGAAGGAGCTTGCAACCCCATAAAAATAATGCCAACCAACCAGAGCTCCCAGGGAATAAACCACTACCAAAAGACTATACATGGCCTGACCCAGGGCTCCTTGCATATGAAGCAGAGAATAGCCTTGATGGGGCACCAGTAGAAGGGTCTTGCCAAGTTTGGACCCCCAGTGCAGGGGAATATGGGGGTGGCAATAAGGGGAATGTATAGGGGGAATACCCGTATGGCGGAGGGGAGGGAATGGGGGCTTATGGACAGGAAACCTGGAAGGGAAATAACCTTTGAAATGTAAGTAAAGAAATGTATCTAATAAAAAAGGAAAAAAAAGAAAAAAGAGAGAGTTTAATCACAATTTTTTAATTGCTGAAATAGCTATTTAAAGACCATTAAAATGTGAAGATGATTGCAAGTGGTATTGCTATTTCTTTGTAGACCCTCATTAAAGAAAAGTGAACATATGTGATATAATGCAGTTTTCCCATCCTTGCAAGCAAATTATAAAAGTTTTCCACATTTCCATAATATATATGAAGGTATTCTGCTATGTCAAAGTATGATAACTTTTTAGTTAGTAAGTTTTCCAAGGAAGATAAAAATAAATCACATTGGTATTGTCATTAATACTTATTATATTTTTGTTTTAATATATCTGTGAGATCTAGTCAAACTTCCAAATTCAGAGTCCCTTTTTTTCTTTTGCCTTTACTGAAGACCTATCCATTTTTATTGGAGTTTTTAAATTTACATTTCAAATGTTATCCCATTTTCCTGGTTTCCCGTTCTTAAACCCCTATCCCATCCTCCCTCCCCCTTCTTCTATGAGGGTGTTCCTTCACCCAACCACCCACCCCCTTCCTGCCTTTCTGCCCTGATGTTCTCCTATACTGAGGGGTCCAGCCTTGGCATGACCAAGGGCATCTCCTCCCATTGGTGCCCAACAAGGCCATCCTCTACTACATATGCAGCTGGAGCCATGGGTCGGTCCATGTGTACTCTTTGGGTGGTGTTTTAGTCCCTGGGAGCTCTGGTTGGTGGGTATTGTTCCCATGATATTGCAATCCCCTTCAGCTCCTTCAATAAGGACCCCATTTTCAGTTCAATGATTGGCTTCTAGCCTCTGACTCTGTATTTTTCATGCTATGGCAGAGCCTCTCAAGAATCCTCAGAGCTCAGGTGAGAGCACCACTACTGCTCACTTCTTTTCCTGGCCTAAGAGGAACCTGCCTAGAGCCCTCTGGATACAGGATCCTAGAAGCAGTCAGGGAGAGGATTCTTCCAGTCTCTGCCTCCACCCAGAGCTGACCTGGTCACATAGCTCTATGTACCCAAATCCCGTGGAGGAAACCAGCAGTGCTGACACCCAGGATGACATGAGTTTTCTAAGTTTAGGAATATATCTAAGTTCATTTCATATATAGTCATTGAAACAATTATTCCTCATGTATTAGTTTTCTTTATCCTGTTTCTGCCAAGATGAGCTTGAGCTTATATAATTTTGTGCTACACATAATAAGATGAGCTAGAGAGATTGATCAGATACTAATTAAAAAAATGTTTCTGTTGAGGAAGAACCAGGCTTGTTTTCTACCAACAACATGGTCGTGAATAACTGTCTTTTACTACAGGTCTAGGGGCATATTTGTAATATCTTAAATATTAGAATGTTTGGGGAGCAGTGTGTGTGTGTGTGTGTGTGTGTGTGTGTGCGTGTGTGTGTGTGTGTGTGTGTGTGAGAGAGAGAGAGAGGGGGAGAGAGACAGAGACAGAGACAGAGAGACAGAGAGAGAAAAAACAGAGAGACAAAGAATGAAAGTGTGTAAGATGTCATTATGCTTCATTATTTAAACAAATCAAGTAGGAATTATTAACCAACATAGAAATTTATAATTCTTCACACTTATATTTTCTGATAACTAAGCACTTGTCTGCATTCATGTCTTCAACTTTGACATACATAGAATCTGTCAATCACAATTAGGCTTAGTCATTCAAGGGCCATAAAATACTGACTGTAGGTAGGAAAGTAGTTAAAAAGAATAAAACTATGTTTTCAAGACTAGAGATGAGATGTAACTTTTTGCTTTGATGTTTTCTTAATAAGGTGAAACTCTCGGACTAATACCATAAAGTTAAAATAGAAAACAAGAAAACAGGAAGAAAAAGGAAAGAACACTTATAAGAGCTTGTGTTCATACATACGTGTATATATTTCCCAGATGAGAATAAATTATTTTGATTGTTTACAAAAATGGAAATGTGAAAATAAGTAATAGTTTGATGTGATTTTTAAAGTGCAGATAAATTTGCATCAAGACATGAGAGAATTGCAAGCTTAAATATGCAAATCTGCCACAGCATAAGTCTGTGCTCCAAGAAAACTCTCCCATTCCCAGAAGATTCCTTTCAGCACATACAGGACAAAACTTTTGCATTAGATAGACACCACAATTCTAATTTGGTTCATTTGGATCATAAGTTCTTTATATTGTACATTTCAATTTGACTGTAAAACCAGCCAATTTCTTCAGGTCAACACTGAGGCATGACAGGGCACTTGACACCCAGGGAATTTTAACAGCCAATTTTCACCCAGCCTCCCATTTCTTCTGAATTCTATTTCCCAGTCACAGGGTCAACTGACATGGGTGCCTGGAGCCCATATATAAATTTGCCTTTTTTATTATTATTTTAATCTCAGTGTAGCCTGACTTTCCTCACCATCAGACATTGCAGTATGCACTTTCTCACCCTGCTTGTCTGTGAGGCTGGAACCAGCCAAGGGATAGAGATAACCCAAATTGTAGAGAAAAGGTGAATAAAAGAGTAATTTTTTTATTTATATCATTTTGAATTGCTCATTCCTATGACTATACAGAGGGTCATTTGGAAATATAATTACAAACACCTCTTGAATATGCACTTACGTGGCAATTTTGGAGCTGTGATGGTATCTCAGTTGTAGATTGCCCCACACACATGAGGCAGTGAGCATCACATGACCACCAGCACACAACACAACAAAAGAATTGTTAGTCTACTTTGAAAAGTAAAATCCTTCCCTCTGTAGCACATCTATGTATTACTGGATAAGTAATTGCTACATTTAGATGCAGTATTACTCTAGTGAATGTCTTCATGTATATATATATATATATTATATTATATTATATATATATTATAATATATATATATTATATTTAATAAACCAATGACAAGCCTTGGGGTCTCTCTATATAATTTGGTTTCATTAGTGTAAATACAAAATGGTATTTTCTTTCATAATTTCAAATTTACTTATTAGAATTATATTGTACAAAAATAAAATGCCAGTTTATGTACTAAACTTTATTGAAACACATCAGTGTTACCTCAACAAATAAGAACATTATTTAATTACTTATTTATTTTTATGTTCATGTGTGTACATTTAAGTGTATATTTGTCATCACGTTTATCCTTGTAAAGTTGTACTTATATAATTTTTATACTGTTGAAGAATGCATCAGTCCTTATTGAGGAATGGATCTGTCGGGAAGGCAGGGCAGAGGTGTCTCTATAAACTGCTTGCCTCACACACACCAGTGCCTGAGTTCAGATTCATAAAATTACTTAACATGGAAAGCATGGTAACATGTACATATAAAACCTCGTACAAGAGATCCAAATACACATGCAGGCATGGACTGGGTACTAACTATTCTGTTTAGCTTAATGGGTGAACTTCAGAATCAACAAGAGAACCTTCAAAAAGCAAGGTAGCCAGAAATTAAAACAGCTAGCATTTAACTCTTGCTGATATATCTATGTAAACAAACACATATATACACTCTACGTCATTTTCTTTTAATTTTTTGTTTTAGGTTTTTAAGCTATCAAATAATTTCAGACACCTTTTTTGCTTAACATAGATGTATCTTTTTAATAATGCATTATTATACATGCATCTATGTGTGTGCGTTCTGTAGTTTCTGTGTATATGTGTATAAATCTGAAGTTTTTGCTTGGATGTATACATATTTGTGTTTCTTGAATATACATCTTTGTTCCTGTGAGTGTGTGTTTAGTATAATTTCTGTGTATTCATATATATGCATTTGTGGTTTTTTTTGTGTATCTACTTGTGTGTACATGTGCAACCTAACTATGAATTCAAAACAGAAGAGAATTTATCTATTTTATACATATGGAAATATTACTCCAAGTTTTTCTTTCTCAAAAACCTTAAATACAGTGAGAGATTTTTGATATTTTAAAAAGTTCTCCTCAAACAGAATTGGTATTTATTTAATTACTTCTAAAGTAATATTTTGAAGCCTAACCTTTTGCATCTTATTAATTGTTAAAATTTTCACTATTTGATGAAAGTTTTCTGATTTTAAGATTATATTAATGATGGATTTTAATCTAAATTTTGTTTAAATTACATCCCAACTATTAAGGCGATGTCTGCAGTTAAGTCATAAATTTTCATTCTCTATCCTATTTTTGATCAAAACAATGATTTTAATATTAATTTAGCACATTCTTCTGGTTCTTCGTTTCAAAGGATCATTATTTTATCTTCATTTCGGTCCTATATTATTTTTAAATGATAACTTTTTGCCTCAAATATTAACAGGAATTCCAATAACTTTGGGAGAACTTTTTACAATTTTGAATTTTCAAATACATGGGCATTCTACTTCTGTCATTTACTTATGTTATTATTTGTGGGTATCATAGTAGGATCTGTCCTCTTTGGTATTATTCGTTAGATTTTGCATATTTAGTAAGACTATGTTTATTTATTAATCATTTTAAAGATAAAAATTATAAGTTTGCTATCTATTTATTATGGTAATGTTAGAAACATATATAATTTTATGTGTATAAATGCATGTATAATTTTTTGTGTTCTACAAATCAATAAATTATAAATTACAGGCATGAGAAATATTTTTATTGGATTTTTTTAATTTACATTTCAAATGTTATTCCCATTCCAGGTTCCCGGACATAAAGTCCCTATCCCCTTCTTTTATAACTGTATTCCCCTCCCCGACCAACCCCCTCTCCTCTGATCTTCTTCTACACTGGGGGGCGGATCCAACCTTGGCAGGACTAAGGGCTTCTCCTTCCTTTAGTGCCCAACAAGGCCAGTTTCTGCTACATATGCAGTCATTGGTCAGTCCATGTGTAGTCTTTGGGTGGTGGTTTAGGCCCTGAAGTTCTGGTTGGTTGGTATTGTTGTTCTTATGGGGTTGCAAGCTCCATCAGCTCTTTCAATCCTTTCTCTAATTGATAAATAGAATCTCTATTCCTCCCTCTCTATTTCTATCTCTCTAATCCTACCTCAATATGATAAAATACATTGATTGCTTTTGCAATATTAATTTTATGGCTTATCTGTAGTAAAGCGTAGTTGATATTGATACTTTCCAATATTGTGTGTACAGTTCACTAAGATCATCATGTCTCTATTTCTAATGGAGATAATTATCTATTTATTTTTAGTCCATTTAATTTATGGAATATGACTTTCATATTGTAAATCTCGAAAGGTCACATCCCTTACTGCATTACAAGAGAGTTATGCAGATTTTATATTAAGTCCTTAGGGGTTTTGCAATTGTCCTAGTGTAACACATTTGTATCAGTTGCGTTCATACACTCTCATTCTGCCTATCTCCAAAGGTTGCTGCTAAACTGAGAGCAAGGGTGTATGCATATTTATTTCATATTGGGTCCATTAAATTTTGTAGCACATTCTTTTTCTGACATGTAAACAACATTGTTTCTAAGAAACAGAAAAAGAATTGTTTCTCTAATGGAAATATGCAATACAGCAATAAAGAAAATGGATGCCCATTTAATTTGCATTGATGTGGAATGAATGACACATTTTATAAATATTTTTCTGTTTATTAATTTTGTATTTAATATATATTCATAAATGTGCTTAGAAATTCTATCTTCCGTTATTGGTTTTAATAAAACTATAACATCATTGATATTAGATATTTTAATTTGCATATTTAATTATGCATGAATTAGAAAATAAATAATGAAAAGTAATAGTAGATTAAATCCACATTTATGTAAGCACTTTCTCATTATACCACAATTTAATTATAAGTTTGAATTATTGATTTCTTGCTTGGGTAAACTAATTCCTACATTAACAGGAAAGGCAAACATGTCATAATTAGAGAGTTGGACTAGGCAATGGGAATGTGTCTCATCAAATAATTAGACTTCTCAGTATGATGGATCTTAAATGAGGATGGTGAAAATTATATCATTCATAACAATAATTTTTAACATGCTGAATTTCCCACTGATGAAATTTCTAAGTACAATAGGTTATGCAGGCTGAACAATTTTCTTTTCACTTATTTGGAAAATTAAGATAGAGTAAAAATCATTAAGAATATAGTACTGCTTTTAATCATATTAATTTATTTTTTTTAAATTACACAATTTCTGTTTACTTATATTGGTATGCAATTAAGGGAGAGTTTTGCTGACTAGATAATTTGTCATTTATATCTAGGCAACTGATCTGTAACCAACCTTGTTTAGAGAGTACTTTAAATTAATTTCATATTTCTATCTGTCTGAATATTACAAAGAAACATTATTAAAAATATTCAGAAAAGCTCACTCCAGTAAGCCTCACTATAAAGAAGAATCCTCACATGTCTACGATTCCCACTTTTCAACAGAGAATTTTATAGAAAGAAGTATGGAATCACCATTTCTCAATAGTTAGAAGTGCTAAGTAAGGGTCACTACAGTAGACAAGAATATTGGTGCCATTGAAATAACTGCTACTATTTTACTAACCAATCTATACAGTGATCTATATAAAACGGAGGCTGCATTAAGTGTGTAATTGATTGATTATGGCTGTTTATAGTATAAAAATTAAAGGACTCTCAATATGATATGTAATATAGCTTAGATATTTAACTTTTGTTACTTCAATTGTATTTGAAAAGTTAATATAAAGCACTCACCATTATTATCCTAACTCTTTGGTAGCTGGAATTAAATGTCATTTCATGGGAAAGACATGTTGTTTGTGAACTCCATTTGTTTCTCTAGGCTCAATATTTCCCCAGAAATTATTACAGAATGCTTAAACTATGTTAATCATTATTTTTATTATTATGTAACTTGATATATGGCATTTATTTTTGTAAATAATTAATTCTATTCCAGAAAAATTAACAACTAGAATTCTATCCAAGCAAAGTCATCATTTGAAGAACATAAAATTAGCTGGCTAATGAAGAGAAATATAAGAGTTGATAAGCATTAACCACTAAACAGACACATATTATAACTTTATGCTACAAATGTTTGTGTCTGTTTGGATTAATAGATATTTTGATTTCAGGTTTAAATTTATACTGATTTTCACATGCAATGCTTTACAATACAAAGCAAGTTGCCTTTTCTGAATATTGAATATTTTTAGTATATATTTAATATGTATGACTTTTGTTCTGAATTTCAAGTTCCACAATGTCTTCACCTACCCATTTGAGATCAGAATGATCAGTATGACTCTTCATTGGAATCGAACAGGAGACAGCTAATGGAATAAAAGAAAACAAAAAGTTATTAAGAAATATTTATTGATCTTTCACACTTTTTTGTCAATTAGAAATTACTTCTCTTTACAAAAAATAAAAAAATAAAAGAGCACAATTCTGTATTTCTGTGTGTCTATATTATTTTGCTCTCTCTTTTTCTGTTTTTCTTTCTCTCTCTGTCTCTGTCTCTCTGTCTCTGTCTTTGTCTCTCTGTCTCTCCTTCTGTTTCTCTCTCTCTCTGTTTCTCTCTGTGTGTTTCTCTCTCTATGTCTCTCTCTGTCTCTCTCTCTGTCATATACATACACTCACATACACCTGAATGAAATAGTTCACAGGATTCTCTGTTGATTTTATACTAAATATTGCATTCATATCTTGAAGCAAGATGAGAAAACAGCTAGTAATTACTGTAGGATATAGTAAACACAGCAAAACAAGAAAATAAAATTGAGATTGCTTAACTGTTAAACATATCAGTGTATTAAGGATTGATATAAAAGTCACTAAGAAGGGGAGGCATTAACTTAGTGCAGTTTTTCTTAATTTTTTATTGAATGGTATATAAATTTATATTTCAAATGTTATTCCCCTTTCCTGATTCTCCCCTCCCTGATACCCTCCCCCAGCTTCTAGAAGGATGTTCCCCATCCCACACATCCAGTCTTACATCAACAACCAGACATTCCCCTACACTGGTGAAACTAGCCTTCATAGACTAAGGGTTTTTCTGCCTATTGATGCCAGACAATGCCTCATGCAACTACATATGCGCTGGAGCCATGGGTCTCTCCATGTGTACTCTTTTCTTGGTGGTTTAATCCCTGGGAGCTCTGGGTGGCCTGGTTGGTTGACATTGCAGTGCTTCCTAAGAGGTTGCAAACCCCTTCAGTTCCTTAAGTCCTTTCACTAACTCTTCCATTTGGGTCTCCTTGCTCAGTCTGATGGCTAACTGCAAGCTCTTAATCTGTATTAGTAGGGTTCTGGCAAAGCCTCTCAGGCAACAATATATTTCAGGTTCCTGTTAGCAAGTACTTCTTGGCATCAGCAATAGTGACTGGGTTTGTTGACTGCATATGGGATGGATGCCCAGGTGGTGCAGACTCTATATGACGTTTCCTTTGTGGATAGGCAGGATTATTATAGTAAAAATGACCATCTTGCTGAAAGCAATCTACAGATTCAATGCAATCCCGATCAAAATTTCAACTCAATTCTTCATAGAGTTAGAACAATTTGCAAATTCATTTGGAATAACAAAAGAAAACCAATAAACAAGATAACAAAAACTATTCTCAACGATAAAAGGATTTCTGTGGGAATCACCATCCCTAACCTCTATCAGTATTACAGAACAATAATGATAAAAACTGTATGATATTGGTACAGAGACAGATAGGTATATCAATGGAATAGAACTGAAGACCCAGAAGCGAACCAACCCAGACATAGTCAGTTGATCTTTAACAAAGGAGCTAAAACCATCCAGTCGGTAAAAGACAGCATTTTCAACAAATGGTGATGGTTCAACTGATGGTCTGCATGCAGAAAAATGAAAATAGATCCATTCTTGTTGCATTGTACAAAGCTCAAGTGCAAGTGGATCAAGAACGTCCACAGAAAACAGATACACTGAAAGAAATAGAAGAGAAAGCGGGTAAGATCCTTAAACACATGGGCTTGGGGAAAATTTTCTGAACAAAACACCAATGCTTATGCTCTAAGACCAAGAATTGACAAATGGGACCTCATAAAACTGCAAAGTTTCTTAAGGCAAAGAACACTGTCAATAGGACATAATGTCAACCAATAGATTGGGAAAGATCTTTACCAATCTTACATCTAATAGAAAGCTAATATCGAATATATATACAAAGAACTAAAGCCGTTATTTATTCCAGAGAATAAATAACCCTATAAAAATGTGGTATAGAGCTAAACAAAAAATTCTCTACTGAGGGATATCAAATGGCTGAGAAGCACCTAAAGAATATTCAACATCCTTAGTCATTAGGGAAATGCAAATCAAAACAACTCTGAGATTATGCCTCACACCAGACAGAATGGCTACGATCAAAAACTCAGGCAACAGTAGATGGTGACAAGGATGTGGAGAAAGAGGAACACTCCTCTATTATTGGTGGGATAGCACACTGGTACAATCACTTTGGAGATATGTCTGAAGGTTCCTCATAACATTGGACATTCCACTACCTGAGGACCCAGCTATACCACTCCTGGGCATATATCCAAAAGATGCTGCAACATCTAAGACATGAACTCCATTATGTTCATAGCAGCCTTATTTATAATAGCCAGAGGCTGGAAAGAACCCAGATGTCCTTCAGTGGAAGAATGGATACAGAAAATGTGGTACATTTATACAACAGAATACTCCTCAGATATTAAAAACAGTGACTTCATGAAATTCTTAAGTAAATGAATGGAACTACAATGAATATCATCCTAAGTGAGGTAACCCAATCACAAAAAAAAAAAAACCCACCACACATTGTATGCATTCAGTGATAAGTGGATATTACTCCAAACTCAGAATACCCAAGATACAATTCAGAGACCATATGAAGCTCAAGAAGAAAGAAGAACAAAATGTGGATGCTTCAGTCATTTTTAGAAGAGGGAACAACATACTCACGGGAGGAAATACAGGGACAAAGAGTGAAATAGAATTTAATACACATGTAGTTAACATCCTATATAGTCTGTATAAAAGTCACAAAATATTACAAATGAAAAACATTTGCAGATAATTTAAATAACTTTCCAGTGTGTACAGATATATGAATCTATACAGATGCAGTCAATCAAGCAGTACTCTTATTCACAGTATCTATAAAAGATGGAGTCCTGAGGGAAATGAGTTATTTAAGCAGTGTATTCTGTTTTCAGTTTCTAAACTCTCTGAGTTTGAAGGGTCATATGAACATTCATACACTGAAAGTGTTGTTCATTAGACATTAGAGAATGGAAAAATGTTGCAAAATAGAACGCAGATGCTTCATACTGGCACAGAATAATGTTCAAATTGAGTAATGTGAAAGTAGAAATGTTCTGATATGTCAAATATCTTACCCTGGTACTATCTCTTGTGTTGATCCTAATGGACATTATTCATTCTCAAATCATATATATATTTATATATATATATATATATATATGTGTGTGTGTGTGTGTGTGTGTGTGTGTGTGTGTCTGTGTGTGTCTGTGTGTGTCTGTGTGTGTGTATGTATAATAACTCACCTAGGTTAACACCCAAATCTACCTCCTCTACAAATAATGAGTAGAAAAGAAAATGATATAAGTTGGTATATGATTTGTTCTATTCATTATGGAAACAATGCACAAACTTCTCAAACTCTATTAATAAAACAATCACTCTTTACTGCATAAGGAAAGAATAACTTAATTCATATTACAGATACATGCTGTTGTATTTAGTGGGCAATTTTATTAAATAGCAACTGGTGTCCATTAACACATGAATGGAAAGAACAATTTTCATTTATCCACCATTTATCATCTGTCTGTCTCTCATCTATTCGTGTGTTTATCTATCATCTATATCTAATCTATTGTCTATGTGTGTGTGCGTGTGTGTGTGTGTGTGTGTGTGTGTGTGTGTGTGTTTGTAAATATATTGTGTTGGTCAGCAATGAGGTAGAATGAAATCATTTTACTTAAAAATGAAAATGGAAAAACAGAAATCTCAGTATAACTAAAATAATTCTTAATATTAAAGAACCTCTTAACAATCACCACTACTGACCTCAAGCTGTTCTATGGAGCAAAAGTGATAAAAACTGCATGGTATTGGTACAGAATCAGAGAGTATAACCATGTAATAGAATTGAGGAACCAGAAGTAAAATACAAAACTATGTACAAAAGCAGCCAAAAACATTCAGTGGGGAAAAAACATCTTAATAAATGTTTTATTCAACGAATTCCTGCATGTACAAAAATGCAAATAGATTCATATTTACCACACTGTATAAACCCAAGACCAAGTGAATCAAGTGAGTCAAGGTCCTCAACATAAATCCTGATCTACAACCTCACAGAAGAAAATGTGGATAATATCCTTGAAACCATGTACAGATGACCATTTCCTGAACAGAACATCAGTGGTTCAGGCCCTAAGATCAACAATTTATAAATGGGACCTTAAAACTGAAAATATTATGTAAGGCAAACAACACCTTCAATAGGATAAAATGACAGCCTACATATTAGGAAAATATTTATCTATTCCTACATCTGACACAGGGCTAATATCTAAAATATGTTAAGAATTCAAGAAGTTAAACTCCAACAAATGAAATAAACCAACTATAAGTGGGGTATAGAAATACAAAGAGAATCCTCAACAGAGGAATTGCTAATGGCCCAGAAGCAACTAAAGAAACATTCAAAACTATTAGTCATCAGGGAAATGCAAATCAAAATGACCCTGAGATTCAACTTTATACCAATCAGAATAGCTAAGATCAAAAATTCAAGTGATGGCACATGAGGCAAGGATGTGAAGAAAGAGGAACACTCTTCCATTCCTGGACTACTCTGGAAATCAATCTGGAAGTTTCTTAGAAAATTGGATAAAGTTTTACCTGAAGTCCCAGCTGTACCACTCCTGGGCATATACCACAAAGATCCTCCACCATATCACAAGGATGAGTGCTCCACTATGTTCATAGTAACTTTTTTCATAGTACCCAGAACTGGAAACAACCCATATGTCCCTCAACTTAAATAGATACAGAAAAGTTTATGTGGCACATTTACACAATAGAATACTATTCACCTAGTAAAATCAAGGACATCATGAATTTTGCTGTTAAATATATGGAAATAGAAAATGTCATTATGAGTGAGTTGATCCAGTCTCAAGAGAACATGCATGGTATGCAGTCACTGATAAGTGGGTATTAGCTCTAAAGTACAAAATTCCCATGTTATAGCCCACAGACCCAAAGAAGTTAGACATAATGAAACTAAGAGGCAAGAATGTTTGATACCTCTTAGAAGGTGAAACAGAACAATCATTGGTAGCAGAGGGAGGCAGGGAAATGGATGGGAAGGGAAATGGAGAGGGGAAGGAGAGGTGGAATCATGAGTAGGGAGAAGCAGGAAAGTGATCCAGAGGGCCAGGAGAATGAGTTGAAATTGCCCCTGGGTTTCTGTTCAGAGGAGGGGAGAGGAAATTTCAGGAAGTTCCAGAGAGACCTGGGATAGGAGAAGCTTTAGACTCCAATGTTGGTGAACTTAGGGAGTTGCCTATCAGTGGTGGCAATGAACCTGAAGAAAGTTATACTGTAGCTAGCCAGGATTCCAAGTGGATAAATTACAATTCACCCCACAAAATTGCACCTAAACTGTCCTGTTCCACGAGATATTCAGGGATTTAGCAGAGACCGAAGCAAAGGCCATACAGTAACTGGCCTAATTAGAAACTCATCCCATGAACAAACATCAATCCCAGAAATTATTAATGTTACTCTATTATGCTTGAAGGCAGGAATCTAGCATAACTGTTTTCTAAGAGACTTTACCTAGCAACAGACTGTAGCATAAGCAGATATCCACAGCAAAATGTTAGATGGTTTATTGTTATTCCAAATGAGTTTGCAAATTGCTCTCTCTAATCTACAAAGAATTGAGTTGGTATTTTGATGGGGATTGCATTGAATCTGTAGACTGCTTTTGGCAAAATTGCCATTCTTTTCTATATTAATCCTGCCATCCCATGAATATGGGAGATCTTTACATCTTCTGATATCTTCTTCAAATTCTTTCTTCAGAGACTTGAAGTTCACCTAATACAGAATTTTACTTGCCTGGTTAGAGTCACACCGAGGTATTTTATATCATTTGTGACTATTGTGAACGTTGTTGTTTCGCTAATTTCTTTCTCAACCTGTTTAATCCTTTGGTTAGAGGAAGGCTACTGATTTGTTTGAGTCAATATTATACCATGCCATTTTGCTGAAATTGTTTAATCAGGTTTAGGAGTTCTCTGGTGGAACTTTTGGGGTGACTTAAATATAATATTATATCATCTACCAATAGTGATATTTTGACTTCTTACTTTCCAATTTGCATCCCTTTGACCTCCTATTGTCTAGTTAGGACTTCAGATACTATATTGAATAAGTAGGGAGAGAGTGAGCAGCCTTGTCTAGTTCCTGATTTTAGTGGGATTGCTTCAAGCTTCTCTCCATTCAGTTTGATGTTGTCTACTGGTTTGCTGTATATGGCTTTTACTATATTGAGGTATGGGCCTTGAATTCCTGATCTTTCCAAGACTTTTATCATGAAGGGATGTTGAATTTTGTCAAATGCTTTCTTAGCATCTAATGAGGTGATCACGTTTTTTTTCCCCCTTTGAGTTTGTTTATATAGTGGATTATGTTGATGAATTTCTGTATATTGAACCATCCCTGCATCCCTGGGATGAAGCCTACATGATCATGGTGAATGATCATTTTGATATGTCCTTGGATTCAGTTTGCTAGAATTTTATTGAGTATTTTTGCATCAATATTCATTAGGGAAATTGGTCTGAAGTTTCTTTCTTTGTTGGGTCTTTGTGTGGTTTAGGTATAAGCATGATTGTGGCTTCATAGAAGGAATTAGGTAGTGTTCCTATTTTGTGGAAGAGTTTGGAGAGTATTGGTATTAGGTCTTCTATGAAGGTGTGATAAATTTCTCCACTAAAGCCATCTAGTTCTGGGCTTTTTTTGGTCAGGAGACTTTTAATGAGTGACTCTATTTGTTTAGGAATTATGGAAATATTTAGATGGTTTATCTGTCCCTAATTTAATTTTAGTACCTGGTATCTGTCTAGAAAATTGTCCATTTAATCCACATATTCTAGTTTTGTTAGTATAAGCTTTTGTATTAGGGTCTGATGATTTTTTTGAATTTTTCACTTTCTATTGTTATGTGTTCCTTTTCATTTCTGATTTTGTTAATTTGGATATACTCTCTGCACCCTCTAGTTAGTCTAGCTAAAGGTTTATCTATCTTGTTTATTTTCCCAAAGAACCAGCTCCTGTTTTCTTGATTCTTTGTATTGTTCTTTTTGTTTTTACTTGTTGATTCCAGCCCTGAGTTTGATTATTTCCTGCTCTTTACTCATCTTGGGTATATTTGCTTCTTTTTGTTCTAGTTGTGCTGCAAGTGCTAGTGTACATTCTCTCCAGCTGAAATTTATAAACAAATGGATGGAACTAGAGAATATCATCCTGAGGAGGTAACAAATTCTTTTACACACACACACACACACACACACACACACACACAATAATACACGCAAATGCTCACTGACAAGTGGATATTAGCCAAAATGCCAGATTACCCAATGTACAATCCACAGACCACATGAAATTCAAGAAGGATCACCCAGTGCAGATGCTTCAGTCCTTCTTAGAAGGGGTAACAAACATAGCCACAGGACAAAATACACCAACAATGTTTGGAGCAGAGACTGAAGTAAAGGCCATCCAGATACTACACCAGCTGGGTATCCAGCCCTTACACATGCTGCCACCAAACCCAGTCAATATTGTTGATGCTAAGAAGTGCAAGCTGATAGGAACCTGATAGAGCTGTCTCCTGAGAAGTTCTACCAGAGCCTGACAAATACAGAGGTAGATGCTTGAGGCCAACCATTGAACGAATAGGGTCCTCAATGGAGGAGTTGGAGAAAGGATTGAAGGAGCTGAAGGGGTTTGCAACTCCGTAAAATCAGCACAAACCAACCCGAGTTTCCAGGAACTAAACCACCATATGAAGATCACACAGATATAGTCCCATGGCTCCAACTGTATACCTAGCAGAGGATGGTCTTGTTGGGCACCAATGGAAGGAGAAACCCTTGGTCCTGCTAGTGCATGGGAATGTCAGGATGGGGAAGTGGGAAGGCGTTGATGGGTGCATGGTTGAGCATCCTCATAGTATCAGGATGGAGGGATTGGATAGGGGGATTATGTATGGGATTCAGGGAAAGGAGATAACAGTTGAAATGTAATTAAAATTATCCAATAAAATAAAAATTTTAACTTCAAAAACAAAACACAAAAACCCTTAGATGGATGTAGGTAAACTTAAGGAAGAGTGGCGTAAGGATTTAAGGCCCAGAATTAGTAGGGAACCCACACAGAGATGAACAGGATCAATAAAACTGGACTCGTGGGAGCTCTCAGAATCTGAGCCACCATACAAAGAATATACACAGGCTGAAATGAGGGCTCCTGGGCACATATGTTGCAGGAAGTCATTGAATCTTCAGTAGCTGCCTATGCCTGGCCTCAGTGGAGGAGAGACTTGTTACTAGTGCCTGTGGTACTTATTATACCAAGGGAGAATCACTGTCTCAGAGGAGAAGAAGGGAGGATGGGGGCAAACTTAACTTAAGGAGGGACAGGAATGGTGGCAGTCTTTGGGATGTAAAAAGATAAATTATCAATAATAAATGTGTAAATAGTTAAATAAAATGAGTAGAGATAGTTACTCATATTAAGTAACCCAGTACCAAAATTATTTGCTTTCCCTTGCTTGCATTTCCCCCCTTAGGGTTTTTATCCCTTAAAGTAAGGATATAAAAACTGTATTATTTTCTAATTAGGGGGTTAAGTGAGTGAGCCGATATAGGAATGAAGGAGGAGAAAATGGATAACATAGCCGAAATTATGATTAAAGTGTTTTGTATGTATGCCTTGAGTGTCATAAAGAATATACTTTCTTCAGTTCATACACACTCTAAAGAGTTAACCAATAAAATATACTTTCAAACAAAGAGCAGGCAAGTCACTTTATTTCCAGTGAAAAGCAAGTGATTTTTTTAAAATATATTTTTAATATTCTTTGAAGAAGTTAGCACAAACCTACAATGAGTTCTGCTTCCTCTAAGCAATGTCTTCCTTTCCCCTTATCAACCTAACTTTATTCTTCTCACTCTTATCTACAATTGTCTTTCTAATATTGATATATTTTCATTTTGCTTTGTGACCCACTGAGCAGAACTGGGTTGTCTATTATGATCATTTCTTTGGAACCATGCAAAATGAAGGTTTCTGTACTCTTGACAATCTATCATTACCTGACAGAAATTCAGCAGGGAGGATATCCATCATCAGTTCATCCCTGAGATACATTTTGACTGAGGTCTCTATTTGTTTATTTAGCTTGGATAAATAATCAAGACAGAAAGCATTTTTGTTGAAGAAAAGTTTTATTACTCAGCCTTCAGATTATACTACATCATTGCTTTGCACAGAAATTGCGATTGGTTAGAAACTTAAGCAATTTGATGCAATGTAATGATAAGTAAAACCGCCAATCACTTTTTAAGAACAAAAAATGCCTTTTTGAAAAAAAATATTAAAAACAAAAAAAAAACTACTAAATTAAGGAAATATATATATGTTCACTAATTATAAAAACTTAGGTCACCTTAATACTGATACTAGTTAAAATGATCCATAAGCGTCTATATTATTTACCTTTATGAAACCCCGTATGACACTTGCAGATACTGGAAACTACCGTCCCATTCATATGGAAACATACATTGTCAAATTGGACAAGTGAGATTAGCAAGGAAAATAAAATGAGAGGCTTCATATCTTCATATTTGTAAGCAGATACACTAATCAAAGCACTTTGGAACTCAAATGTAAAACAGGCATTGGCCAATGTTGAAGGTAATAAAGTCAAGATACAGGCACATACATTAATTGTAAATTCATAGTTTTAAAGCAACAAAGAAAGTGAAAAGAGCAATGAATAGTCTACTTATTGTTAAGGAGAGGATATCTCAACAACAACAACAACAACAGCAACAACAACAAAACAACTATTACAATCAAAAGCAGAAAAAATCAAACAAAGGAATCAAACAAAGATGAATTATATATTTGAATGTATGATGAAAAACTATGAGAAAATACAGCTAAGAAAAGTAATGGGAAATAAATTTTTTACATTTTTCTTTACTGTGATTTTTTTTTGGGAAATATATAAGAGTAAACAATAAAAAGTGAAAAGAAAGGAAAAATAAGAGTAGAGAAGCAAGAATATATAAATATTTGAAGGTATCTGTATTGCAAAAGAAACAGTAGGAAAGCAAGTGACCCAAAATATGGCTTAAAATAAATATTACTAAAATTATATTTGTTGTCATTTCAATTTATATATTCATATTTTATTTTGCAGTATTTTAATTTTACTAAAGAAACATTCTTATAAAATATAAAATATATTATGACCACACTTGCCCTTCCCCAAAATACTTTCTAACATTTTTACTATTATAATACTGTGAAATATGTAAACATTAAGAGATGTGAAAGATTGATCTCATCCTTTTTGTAAAAACCTATTTAAATAAAATGGAGCAACTATGCAGACCATGCAAAATTTAAATACTTATTGCTTAAAAGGGCTTTCTTTGATAATTGTCCATTCTAATGATGAAAATGCAGCGTCTTCATAAAGTTATGTTGAAGACATTTTCAAGAATTTTTTTTTTACTTTTCAGTCCACATCCTAGTCAATGAACACATTAAGAAAATTGATTAGCTGTGGTAACCATACTTAACACTTATTTAATGTTTAGTCGAAACTCTACACTTACAAAATGATATAAAACAGAGATAATGTGAAGAGGCATTTAGAAATTCATTTTGTTTTTGTTTATTACTAGGCTACCTGAATATATATATAAATATAATTTCAAGCCCATGGTGAATAAAGGAAGTGAGAGCTATGGTAGTGACTTTTTCAAGAGGCAAAGGATACTTTTATTCTCCAGTGTAAATGTAATGAAAGAATTGCTTTCTCTGCAGTAGAGTGAACTGAAGGTCATCATCAATTCTGTTTACTCCTGTGGTAAGTGACTCCACTGCTCGTAAATATTTCATGATGCTATGTTATAAATAACATTTTATGTAAAAGAAAATCAGGCCAGGGTTTACTAAGTGTTTCTTTAATCTTTGCAAATATATCAGGCAAATAGCTTCAACCGTTGTGTACAGACTTTGCTTCACCTCAGAAGAATTGCTTTCTAGAATTTTATGATGAAAATGTGAGATGCCCATCTGTTGAAATAAAGGAGAACTTGTTGGAAGATAAATTGGAATAAATTCAGATTTATTACTTTTTAAGATGTTTCAAGGAGAAGCATTAACATGTGCATAGTGTATTTTTCTGATTAAGTCTGAGGGGCTAAAACAGATATAATATGTACAAATTTTCTAAACTTAATATTTATACAGAAACTAATTCTCGTAAAACCCACAGGACTTATTTTAGTTGTCCTTCAAGATACATAAAAGTTCTCAGAAGAACTTTTTTCTACCTATTAAAGTAAATTTTCTTGATACTTAAAGACATAGTAGTATACTTTCTGTAGCCACTCAATTTTTAAACCATGAAACCTAGGTTTTATTTTTGTTGTACGTGTATGGTACGTGTGTGTGTGTGTGTGTGTGTGTGTGTGTGTGTGTTCATGTGAGCATATGTATTTTGGAGAATAGATGTCCCTGATGTTTCCTCAATAATCTCTTGATAAAGGATCTGTCCTTGAACTTGAGTCTGACTGATTGTGCTAGATTACCTGAGCAACCAGTGATTATCAGGAACCCTCATGACTCTACTTCCTTTACCACTTGGAATTCAGAATACACTAATAATTCGGATTTACTTTTTATTTTGGCACTGGTGATCCAAACATGGACACTTACACATGTGACGCAAACACATCAGTGACTGAACCATTTCACTAGTCTAGAGAATTTCCATCATATCCCAGAGTTGGGGAACTAGCTTTTAAATAGACATATTTGGGTCTGAAGTGGTGGGTTTGCAGTATAGGCGGAAATTTTGCTTCCAGGGAGCCAAAGTTCTTATTAAACTCGAACAATCAATACACAATTTGGCGATTACAATATTTGCTATGTGCAGGATAAAAAAAACAATTCTGTAGCCAGATTTGTGAGACAATAACATTTACCTATTGAGCTACTTCACTGGCCCAGCCATTAATTTGAAAGTTTCTTTATTGAGATATAATGTATCTTTAAATATATTAATCCTATTCAAAGGTATTGCTTTTCAGAGTACATTTTCCAATCCTTTGGGCATTATATTTTCACTACTTACAATGTCACAAGTATAAAGTTCATACACTGACCATGCTAACTTCCCAAATCTCTGTAACCCTTGTCCAGGGTTCACCTTCCTTCATTTTTTTCTCAGAGTTCCTGTCTATTTGTTTGGTTTTGTGGCTAACCTACACCAAGATTTACTAAGGCCATTTGTGTACCATGAGTTTGGTATATCCTTTGAAGTCTGGTTGACTCAACAGAAAGTAAACAACTAATCACAGTGATTCTGTCAGAAGCTGGCTAACCTTGGGTCTTTAGAGCCTCTCTTCCTTTCTTTGATTGATGATAGGGTGGTCTTAAAATTTTGACAGTTTTCTTATCATTTTCAAGGAGTGCATGTTTTCTTAATTTGAAAACTTTGTTAAGATTTTCAACAATAAATCATATATATTATGCTTTTAATGGTAATTTTAACAATGTATAGTGAACTCCTTTACTAAGTATGGATTACTAAGTACTACATTATGGCTCTCAGTTGCCTAGGAAAAACTAAAAAATTCAAGAAATAATTATCACCTGTAAATGTAAAGTCTTCATTAGATATATTATATCAAAACTCTGTATTTTATGCACAAACTGAATAACAGAAGTGTAATCAAAAAGCTATCAAATTGACTTAAGGAGAAACTTTTAATTAGAGTTGAACTGCAGGTGCACCTTGGGTAAGCAGGTGTAATTAGTATTCAGAAACTCACCCAGAAGGAAAATGTATGAATGAGTGAGCAGATGGAATAATTATTAAAAGCTTACCTATAAGGAAAAACACAAGATTAGATGGCTTCACCGAATTCTCCCAAAGAGAGGTAATAATGTTCCTTACCTACTGGACCTTTGATGTCCAAAAGATTTTATGACCTTTTAATTACATTGGCAATTAAATTTATAAAATTCATTACAAGAAGTATACTACCCTAATATTACATCCTATATGTGTATGAGTATTTGAGAGAGAAGGAGGAAGAGACAAACAGAAAGAAAAACAGACAGACACAACACACACACACACACACACACACAGAAAGAGAGAGAGAGAGAGAGAGAGAGAGAGAGAGAGAGAGACAGAGAGACAGAGAGACAGAGAGACAAAGAGAGACAGAGAGAGACAGAGAGAGACAGAGAGAGGTTACATAATGCCAGGACAGAATGAAATCCATCCTAGACAGTGTGGATTAGTTTAAATATTTTAAATTCAATTAATGAAATAAGTCTTTCAAACAACATGAAAACTTTTAATAGAGATTTGTGAGAGTAGGGAAAGGAAAGCCACAAGAATAACATCTGTTTAAAATGTAATAGATATCTGACACATTGCATGCTGATCTAAGAAATAATTTTTAAAAACATGAAAAAGAATAATGACAACAAAGGACCAGACATATTTAAGCAAATTATGTTATATACCTAATATAATGACAAGAAATCCAATAAAACTGTTAGGGTAACTCCCACATGTAAATATTAACAACCTTTAACTGTGCAACAGATCTCAGTTATAACAAAGAAAGCAGTAGGAGAAAAAGGGATACAAATTGGTCAATCAAATGTCATCAACTTTACAGGTTTTTATTTTCCACCAAAACAGGCAAATTACTTCAAATAATCAACACGTTAATTAGAAAAACATTACATATCAGTTGCACAATAAAGAAATTGTGACCCGTAATAATGCCAATATCTATGGGTGTTTACACATTTAGTCCTTCCTACTTGAGAAGAACAAACTAATTTTGTCTATGGATGAGTTGTAGAACACACACCAAAGACATCTTTACATTTCTCCTGAAGACAGTGTAATCTACGGGTGTTCACATTCTTTATACATATCGACAGTATTTGTATCTAACCAGAACATCAGACTGATCGACGTAAATCATCTCTGGATGATTTTTAGAACAGAACAGAATATAAATGTCACATAAAATATTGTTTATGGTATTGTTTAAGGAGCAATTACAATTCAGTTTCAATACTGAATGGGAAGTAATATGCAAAATTATGGGAACTTGAATAAGAACCTTTGGTTATGTAGGCTAAAAGAATGTGGAGTCCCACTGCTCAATAATGAAACATAGGGTGGAGAGATAGCTCAGACAGGAAAATACTATTCTGTATACATGTGGAGTTGAATTTAATTTTCAGAATTCTGTAAAAAAAAAAAAAGTCAGACTTACTAACAAGCACATGTGATCTTCCACAAAAGAAAATGGAAGCAGGTAAGACTCTATGGATTGCAGGACAGTCAACACAGTCTAATTAGCCTCACCAGACCATGAGAAATCTTACCTCACAAACAAAACAAAACAAAAGAAACAAACAAACAACTCCAAAGAAAACAAAAACAAAAACAAAAAAACCAGACAATTCAACAAAACAAAACAAAACAAAACAAACAAAACAAAAAAACCCTCTTATTAAGGAGGAATTATACGCAGGTTGCCTTCTGGACTCCATTTGCTCAAACACAGGGTCTCATACACCTGTACATGGAGGTGTGAGTGGGGATAGAGAAAAGATTATGAAGACATTGGAAAAAATGATGTTCATGGGCAGTAAGACCAGATATACATATATGGCCTGTAAGTACAAAAACAATTCTCAGCATCATTATTCATCTTGATACACAACAAATCTAAAAGATAACCTGTCATTGCCACTAAAGCGTCAATTTGACTGGAGTCAAATCGGCAGTGAAAAATATACAAAAATCAAGAACCTTATTGCCCACTGATTAGAATTTGAAATTTTGAAAAGATTTTAACAAATTTCTACCAGTTCTTCAATTTATTCTGTATCCTGTATTTATGGCCTATCATTCGTTATTCTTAATACATACCTATTAAAAAGTATATAGGCAATGTTTATAACCAATTTTTAGTAAAAATCTGAAGACAAAACAAATGTTTTCTAATGAACTAATAGATAGGGGAAAATGCAAACACATACAATGGAATATTATTTAACCATTGAGACGAATGAAGTTATTTGGAAGCATGGGTCAGTGTTTAAGAGAAAGTGTTTCTCTTCCAGAGAACTTGGATTTGGTTCCAGATCCCACATGGCCGCTCCCAAACACATATAAATCAGCTTCCATGGAATCCAGCACCTTCTTCTGCTTCTGCACACCAGAGGCACCCAGATGGTGCACATAAAGCCATATGGGAAAAGCACTTACACACATAAAATTATAATTTTGTAAAAAGGAAAGATAGATAGATTGATATGTGAATCATGACAGAGATACACCTAGAAACCAGTAATACTGGACTCTACATGATCCTATTTATATAAAGCCTGGAACTTGGGGGTTTATGCCTAGAAAATTAATGAGCATTTATGTTAAAGAATGAGGAATTTTAGTGGTGGTTGATCATCTTAAGATGCAGCTGTAAAAATGTTTGAGGGCTGTGTAAGCTTGGTACCATTACACAACTGTTGATACACTGAAGACAATGAACAGCTCATCTGACTGGATTTGAACCATTTGCAATTAAGTTTCAAAAAGTCATTTTTAATTTTAAATAAAATGATTGAAAGTTGATTATCTTAATTATATTCTGTATCACTCTATTATTTAAATATTTACATTTATAAATAGTCATTTGTCCATTTGTCTGTCTATTTACATACTAATTCATTTAGCCAGGAAACAAATTTATTCTGCAGTCATTTCATATAACTCACATTTAGGCTTATATCCAATATGAAAGCTACTGAAGTGAAATTTCACTTTATTGTAACTTCAATTAATAATAAATAAAATACCAGTGCATCCTTTTATTTTCTCTATTTTACAACTTGAATATTGGTACTGATGGAAATATATTTACATCGTTATTAGAAGATTATTTTTACATAGAAAAAGCAATATTGAATATGCTCAAAATTTGCCTTCTTGTTTTGAATTAAAATTTTCTTCATGATGTGATAAGTAAAATTCCAATTTAATCTACTTTTTCATTCAGTTAATATGTCAGTACCATTACTTTACTATTAACATTTCTTTTACCAATTTAATATGTAGATAAGTGAGGACCATCAAGATTTCCTATTAGTTCCAGAAGAAAAGCTTTATTTCTCATCGGAATTCAGTCTCCTGTTAATGAATATAAGTGCTATCTTGTACCCAGCCATTGGCCTGGTAGTGAGAGGTGTTTGAAAGCATGAAAGCTGCAGCACAACATACGAAGCTCCTTTCTCTCCTTTAATATGGTCCTTTAATGAGGATCGTCAAAGGATCCTTCATACCTAATTAGGGGTATTGGTGAAGGTGTATCAAAAGCAAATGTAATTGGGAAACACTTTAAATGAACCTTGACATTCAGAACGGAGTGTATTTCTGCATGGGATCTGGGAAATCTTGGATGTAGCTGTGTTTTACCAGTAATTATCTGCGTGAAGAAGGTTTTTTTCTTGTGATTTTTCTTTTAACACGGGCCTCAGCTCCCTCCTTTGATTGCATAATACAGCGCATGAGGATCAAGGAGACTTGATGACACTGGAATTAGTCATGAATACTAGCAGAATGCACATGAGTGGCGTGCATCTGTGGCGTCTGCAGAAAGAATTAAAAGAAAATTAACGAAAGCATGTCAAAGTTGCTCACTGACTTTTTTCTTTTAACAAAACCGGTTTCTAACTTGCTTACACTCATACTTTATAGTATGAGTAGGGGGATGCAGGAAGGCTGCATCCCCTGCTTGATGTTCAATCAAATTATTTTGTTACATTATTTAGTTAGTTAGGTTCAGTGTCTAGCTATCTAGCAGTGGCTACCCTGATACAATTGTGTACTGAGGTGTCATCAACCTTGCAGCTGTCAAATTGCATGTCTATAATTTATTGCTCAGATCCTGCTGGGCACAGCACTTGGTTATTCCACTGATATCTGTGGGTATAGCTTCCCAGTCCTATAGAGAGGGCATACTTCCAAAGCACTAGTTCTGGTACTTCTTCCCTTAGAAGGAAGAAATACGTTTTAAAATTGGTGAGTTGAAGAAGGAAAACAAGAATAGACATGTGTACATTGATGGGGTACAGGACAAGAGGTCTCAATCCTATACAGATCACCGTAGGTAACTAAGAAGTGATGAGTGTTGTAAATAGTTTTCCCTAGGGAAGATTACACCAATTGTTTATCCAATAACAAACGGTGAGCCCCGAAAACATAAATAAAAGTAATTTATACACACTTAGATTTTTTGACTTATGTATGTAACAACAGTATACACATACATATATACATATATTTAAAACAAACATATACATATATCAATTTATATAACATAAATATTTAAAACATCAATTTGATGCTAAGGTGATATCATTTTAATTGAATTAAAGATCATGAGAATAGATGAAATACTGATGAATATTTAAGCAACATTTGATGGAGTTTGTCCAGAATTAACAAATATGAGTTGTATCTTTCAATAAAATAAACTCACTAAATCTCAAACAAAGCATCAGATTAACATGCAGTTAGAAAGGTCAACGAGAAGAAAGAAAGGAGATGGGCAAAGTGCAGAAAGAAACAGGAGAAATGCAGATGTCAAACACCAGTATCAGGGCAACTTATGATCCTAAAGTCACAGCATTCACCTAAAAATTGAGTTTCTAAAGAAAGGAGACACTGGTTGGAAATTAGATTTGAAATTCTTGTTGGTGCAAATTCCAACCTATCCTGTGTTTTGCTCTTGGGAAGCAGATAAAACAAAGTCTGGTGTGAAAGGAAGTGTTACAGTTATGGAGGAATAGAGTCGGATATTAAAAGAAATCTGTAAGTGTGGCAAGTCCTCGGGCTATGGATCAGGCAATACTGCAGCCTGTCAGATGTAGGCTGATGACTCAGTCACTAGTTCAGAGCTGTTCTGTAAGAGAATGACTGCAGTCAAGGTTGCTCCTGTACTTGAGCCAGGAACTAAGAGAGATGACAGAAGCCTGGAGGCTGCCTGCTGACCTCCCTACCCAGATTTCAACAGGCAGCCAAGTCCTCAAATCGCCTTACCCACACCACTGCCAGGAGGGAGCTGCAATTCCAAGATTAATATTCAGTTCTAACATTACAGACTTTCACTGTTCATCATTTTTAAATGTCTGCTTTGCAAGTAAGGAACACCATAGAAGGTAGCAAACACTGGAAATGTTGCAGTAGCTTTAGCTGAGAAAATGCTTTAAAGATTCATAGAAATAAAGTAAAATTATCAACACCAACTGAAGAAAAAATAGGCAGAGAGAGTAAACAGTTTGGAGAAGAAAACATACAACATCTAAAATGTTTTATTCAACTCTAACAAAATCACAAAGAATGGAACATATATTAAATTAGGATACCGGATTTAGCAATAGGCCTTGCCAAGTGTAAGGCGTTTGTAAAATTTACAATATTGTCAAGAGTATAGACAATACTCTATTGGTTTTTTATATTATCATTTTTGGAGAACAAATTAGATATTTTGTTGAAGAATATTTGTCCATGTCTTTCAAAACAAATATGAAATTTATTTTTTCAACAGCATTTCTCCTGTTGTGTACTTGTCTTAGAGAAATACTTATTCTTGAAAGAAGAGTAAACAATACATTTGTTATAGTCTTTGCTTAAATTTTATGATGGTATAAGCTTAATCTGTATAACACAACATAAATAACATGGCATTAAAACAGCATGGTGATACAGCAGAAATTCCAGACTGGTAGAGGCACAAGACAGAAATTTGTCCATGCCTATGTGGTTAATTTGAGATTATTCTGAAGAGACTACACTGTCTAAAATAATCAGAATTGTCTGTCAATAAGAACAAGGTTTAATTATGAAACTTTTAGATAAGGAAACACGATAGTTACATTAAATAAATTAAAATAATACTATCCATGGACAATATTGCAGAAAATGACCTAAAATACCTAGAAGCCTTTGGAGAACTGAAAATACTATACAGAACACACTACATGATCATGTATCCATAAACTGTTGTGCTATATATGTGTGTATTGGTTTGTAAAAATTTTTAAAACACTGGTGTCATATTCTGAAAAAATTTAAATTTATATTAATGTCTAAAGTTATTTTTCAGAATAAGTTCTTTTCTTGCTAGTGGCATAAAACTTGCTAAGTAATACTATTTTTAATATTTTCTAAAATTAATAGCATTTTCATTTTTATTAATCCATTACCACTCATATACATACACACTTTGTCAGTTTTTTAAAAGTACCGTGATAGGCAGATTCTTAATTGGCTCAAGGTTACTTCTACTTCTTAGTGCTCTTGTCCTCATGAAAGCCGTCATCATGTCAGCAGAATCTACCCTCTGATCATAATAAGCAAAACATGGCCTCTCTAATGGGATGCAAATGTCAAATTAGATTTTTCAAATTTGGTTCATGGATTTTCTTTCTGGCTGTACTTTGTTCCTTCGGCTTCAAGGACCTGCGGGATCCTTTTAGTTGACAGCTAGTATGAAGTCCTCAGCTCGACAGGCACTGGGCTCTGTGTCTTGCCAAAAGAGTAGCCATGTGTTCCTACTTGGCAGGTGTGTCATTCTTGAGTCAGGCTTTCCCGTGTATGGCATATTCTGGAAAGAGACCAAATTTGCATCTCTTGGATGGTCTGAGAAGCAGCAGACCCAGCATGCCAGAAAAGATCTCTGACACATAGGAACTGTAAGATAGTAAATGTATCTTATGGGAAGCCACTCAATTTTGAGAGAATGAATTATGAATACATAAGAATGTAATGTAGGTCACAGATTTAGAATTACCAACGGGACAATGATGAATGTCACTATGATAAAAGTTTACCTGTAGGCTATTCATATATATACCGAATTTCAATAAAATTCATAACTTCAGTTTTCCTATTAAAGATGTTATTGAAACATTACAAATGTGACATTATTTTCTAGAAACTAATATGTATTTTCTTTATGCTGTTATTTAAATGCTTAAAAGCCTATGCATTCATGAATGTAAATTTTAATGGGATGATCTAAGTCAGTTTTTTTTTCTTAAAGGGTGGTCAGAAAAGCTGGACATTTTCCATAAGTGAATGCGATAAACTCCCACCTAACACCCCTCTAAGAAATCATATTTAAAAGCGGTACCGCTAGGGTATGAAGGAGTACATGCTCCCAGTGAATGTGTTGTACATTAGCCACTAAAACTTACCTTCATCCACAGGTATTATGATGCCCAATTTATTTTCTTTCTTTAGGTCAGTGACAAGACAAAAAAAGTCTAATTGGACCATATTTTCATATCTGAGGCAGAGCAAGACTAACTGTAAAGCTAAGACTTCTGCTTTTTATTGCTCAAACAAATTTAGCATTTATATTGAACATATTAAAATAAGGATATATGCATGCATTATCAGGGCATGATACTGGCCTTCATTTGATGACAACTGGATTGCAAGTTTCATATAAACGAATCCTGATAGCATCAGATTCTTTTACTGCACCAATTTGGGAAGAAAGTAGCAAGGTGATTCTAACTAGAGGAGAAGGAGGTTGAGGAAACTTGGTGGCAGGGATGCCACAACTGTGTGCACATAAACAAGATAACTTTGTGTGGTCTTCTTCAAAGATGATCTGATAGTTGCTGTAAAAGAGGATGCATGTCTTGTATCATCAGTGCAATATTTCAACTGCCATGGTACAAGGGCTTGCCTTTTGTTCTATTTAGTTAATGGGAACCTTTGTGTGGATATTCCAAACTTGCGAGAAGAGAGTATATACTTCTAATTTTTTTCTAAGGCTTACCAGTGTAATTGAATCAATATGTATTACACAAAACACTTGCTTTCATAAAAGATGAGTACTTATGATAATAATTATGTAGTCATGGAATCACTTTGGCATGTAAATTTTCTTGATGTTATCTACTAAAATGATGTATATCTGTTCCACAACTCAGAGACCTGAATATTAAGATTTGAGTAATAGCTATCAGGAATGCTCTTGCAAACTCAAGGCAGGTTGTTGAGGCAAATACATTTATGATTTAAGACTCTGAAGAAATGTATCTATGCTTCTGCTTTACAGCTTCTGTTTTTCTCATAAAAAGAAAGAGTGTTAAAAGTGTTTTTCCCTTAATTTTGTGACCATTTATTTGAAGTATTTCTAGATTAAAATGTGCTCTGAAGTATTGCAAATTATGTTAAATTATCATTATCAGCTTAAAGAAAATGAGGTTCTGGCAAGATCTTGCCATGGTGCCATATATACAAATTTCCCTTCCTTCTCTCCTTTGTGCCTGGTCCCCTGCCTTTCTACATTGCCTCCTCGTCTTGTGTGTTTACTTCCACTGTCAATAGCATGTCCAGTAGTTTGAAAGGACAGAAAATCCCCAGGGGAAAATGATACAAGGAACACATGCCTTTTCTCTTTTATGTTAGATTTTTTCATTTATTTAATGGTCAAAAGAGATAACAATAATCTGTAGTGAGGAAAATATAACTGTACTTTTGGTGACGAGGACAAAATGCATTTTCAGAAAATTCATGTGTCTGTATTTCAGCAAGAAGTCTGTAGTCACACAAGATAATTCTTAGAAGAGTGCTTTTCGATATTAATGCTAAAAATGTTTTATGCACTAAAATGTTTACTATATAAAATTTCTGTTTACTTTTTTCAAAATTTCCAAATGTTTTGACAGCAGTCATTCATATTTTGCCTAAGTCACACTCATGAGGGCCTCCTATAACATTCTCTTCAAGGATAGTTATGTGAAACTACTAGATTAAATTATAAGCATTTCCTGTAAATTGCATAGCATGATATAATTTCAAAAATGTCATTCTCTATGACTTGTTCATTTATAATGCTGATCCAATGTCAGGAAAAACAATCTCCTCACTTCTTATTACAGACTTTTCACTCTACAAACAGATCTTCATTTAGATTCAAATTTTGATAGGTAAGAACATCAAACAAAGCCTCTTTAAGCAAGAAAAGCTAGAGCAGGTTTTTGCTTAATCCACTGCTTTACTAAACAAAGCACAGAAGAAAAAAGAATATATGAGCATCATTAGCTGAGGTATAAGATGTAGGAATGCCTCAATGGTATTAAAATTTTTACACTAAGAGTGAATATCTTTTAAAATATAAATTTAATATTATTACATTTTAATTTTGTATATATGTGGTCTACATGTGTGTGAGTGCAGGAACCCATGGAGTCCAAAAAGATGCTAGATCCCCTCAGACTTTAGTAATGGGTGGTTGTAGACTAACTGTAATGGATGCTGGCAACCATTCTCGGGTCCTCTGCAAGAACAAGAACTTAATTCACAATCTAGACCAAATATCAAAAAAAGAGTTATGAAAGGAAAAAATTAAGAAGATATAGCATGAATAATTTTTATATATAATAATTTTAGGTTTTTGGATATTTTATGTATTTACATTTAAAATGTCATTCCTTTACCCCAACTCCCATACCTCCACCCCTCACCCTGCTTCTATGAGGATGCCCCATTCCCACCCACCCACTCCAACCTCAACTCCCTGACATTACCATACAATGGGGAAACAAGCCTCCACAGGACCAAGGGCTTTTATTCTCATTGATGCTGGACAATGCCATCCTCTGCCATATATGTGGCTGGAGACATGGGTCCCTTCATGTATACTCATTGGTTATTGGTTTAGTCCCTGGGAGCTCTTGTGTGGTCTGGTTGGTTGATATTGTTGTTTTCTTATGGTGTTGGAAACGCCTTCAGCTCCTTTAGTCTTTTCTCTAACTCCTCCATTGGGGTTCCCTTGTTCAGTCCAATGGTTTGCTGCAACCATCCTCATCTGTATCAGTAGGGCTCTGGCAGAGTCTCTCAGGAGACAATTATATCTGGCTCTTGACTGCAAGCACTTCTTGGCATCACCAATAGAAACTGGGTATGGTGGCAGCATATGGTATGGATCCCCAGGTGGGGCAGTCTTTGGATGACTTTTTCTTCAGTACCCGCTCCATTCTTTGTCCCTGTATTTCTTTCCTCCCATAAGTATTTTGTCCTCCCTCCTAAGAAGGAATGAAGCATCCACATTTTGGTCTTCCTTTTTCGTGGGCTTTATATGATCTGTGATTATTTTTCTTATGTATCCCAATATTTTGGGCTAATATCCACTTATCAATGAATGCATAACCTGTGTGTTCTTTTATGTTTGTGTTACCTCCCTCAGGATGATATTTTCTAGTTCCATCCATTTGCCTAAGAATTTCATGTAGTCGTTGTTTTTAATAGCTGAGCAGTACTCCATTGTGTAAATGTATCACTTATTCTGTATCCATTCCTCTGTTGAAGGACAACTAGGTCCTTTCCAGTTCCTGGCTACTATAAATATGGCGGCTATGAACATAGTGGAGCATGTGTCCTTGCTATTTGTTGGAGCATCATTTGGGTATATGCTCAGGAATGGTATAGCTGTGTCCTCAGGTAGTACTATGTTCAAATTTCTGAGAAACTGCCAGACTGATTTCCAGAGTGATTGGAATCGCTTGCAATCCCACCAACAATAGAGGAGCGTTCCAAATTTTCTTCATCCACACCAGCATCTACTGTCACCTGAGTTTTTGATCTTGGCCATTTTGACTGGTGTGAGGTAGAATCTCAGGGTTGTTTTGATTCACATTTCCCTTATAATCATAAGGATGTTGACCATTTTTTTTAGTTACTTCTCAGCCATTCTGTATTCCTCAGTTGTGAATTCTTTGTTTAGCTCTGAACCCCATTTTTTAAATAAGGTTGTTTGTTTCTCTGGAGTCTAACTCCTTGAGTTCTTGAGATATGGTTAAACTTCAGCAATTGCTAGTGATCCCATCAGTTACCATCATGCTTCCAGATGATAAACATGGCAGGTAGCAAGAAGCAATAGTTTTCTATGAAGTCATAAATAAAAATTATTTTCTAAAGTTTCATTGGGATGAACTAAGTTTTTCTTTTCTACAGTTTCACTAGTATAAACTAAGCTTCTCTTTCCTTGGTTAATTTGTCTATATTCATTGTTTTCCATAATGATATATATATATATATTTGTATATTACATGCAAATATGTGTGAGATATTTCCTCACAGACATATCTATTATGCACCTTTTTTCTTATATAGTTGTAGATACATATTAAAAGTATACAAACACCATATTATTGAGAAGTGCCATAATATATACTCAGACATATCATAAAATTTGTAACATTTTTTCCAATTTATTGGTCAATATGGCATATTACCAAGGATGGAATCAGGATTGAAGTGAATTAGGTAATGAATATGTAAAGAAAAATATATGCAGAAGTCAAAGTAATAGAATTCCTTTGAACTTGCTTTACCAATTTTATTGATTTTAGTATATTCTTGACTATTATAAATTAAACACAAATTGGCTTCTCTATTAAGAAAGCTCTAGAAGAAATGTTGTAAAATATTCTAAACCAATTAAAAAACTTAAAAATTCATCAAATTTAAAAGGAATAGTTAAACTATATGGTGTAAAAAGATCCTTAAATTATATAAATTATCATTAGAATATTGTGAAAAAGCACTTTAGAAGATTCTTCTGGAAGAATCTGTTACTTATCTTAAAATTAAATATGTAATCTCTAAGAAAATTATTTCCATTTATGAAGAAAATGAGCTTCTTGGAAAATATATATTTTCATATTTATACTGGCATATTTTCTCTAAAGAAAATCCTACTTAATGGATCATTCATTTTCTTTGTTATCCTTTTCCCTCTTTCTTATTTGTATTTCCCTCAGGTATAAAAATAGCATATGTGCTTTTAAAAGTGAAGAAAAACTACTTTAAGACAGGCCAATATGGAAAATAGATTATGTATTCCTCTAGTTTACTCTAGGAAAAGTAGACTGAAAGAAGATTAAATAAAAGCCATGGAGAACAGGAAATGGAGGTCAAAAATAGAATTTAGGCGTAGAAATTGAAAGCTTTACAGACTCTTAAATAGAAAAGCACCTTAAAGTTATTTATTTGCTCAGAATACACTGGTGAAAATTCACAAGCTGACCACCTAGGGATTTCCTTTTTATTCTCTTTCTAGTCTCATTGCTAGTAATGGGCAAATATACACAGTTAACTAAAAAAAACTAATGGGAACAGCAAAGTATCTAAGAAAGTTTGGTTAAGAAGTAGTGTGGCAGTGAAAATGTGAGCTTAAGGAGGAAGTAAAAAAGCAAAGAAATGTCTGCTGGTTTGGCTAAAGTGATATGCTATGTCCTTTGTATGTATATTTAAAAGCATTTATGAAATGCCCAAAGAGGGGAGATAGAACTCTTCAGAAACCCCTCCATTAGATTGACACACACCCCACTCCCAGATGAGGGATAGGGCCATCCACCCATCTCAAAGTTTTTAACCTAATCTTTCCTGTGTAAAGGAAACACATGGACAAAAAATGGAGCAAAGGCAGAAGGAAAGGGCATCCAGAGACCGTCCTACCTTGGGATCCATCCCATCTGCAGAAACCAAACCTTGACACTATTGCTAACTCCAAGAAGTGCTCCCAGACAGAAGTCTAGTAATGGCTGTCCTCTGAGACGTTCTGCCAGCATCAGACTAAGACAGATGTTGATACACGCAGCCAACCATTGGAGTGAGACCTGAGTGAAAGAGTTAGGGAAAGGCCTATGAATGGCATGGTAAACCCATAGAAAGAACAAAAATATCAACTAACCAGAACCGCCTCCCCCACAAAGCTCCCAGGGATTAAACCAACAACCCATCTTATACATGGAGGGACCCACGGCTACACCTGCATACATAGGAGAGGATTGGCTTATCTGACATCAATAGTAGTCAGGCCCTTGGTCCTGTGGAGGCTTGGTTCCCCAGTGTAGGAGGATGCTAGAAGGGTAAGGCAGAAGTGGGTGGATGGAAAGGGGAACACCCTCCTTTAAGCAAAGTTAGGGAGATGGTATGGGGGGTTTAAGAAGGGAGACTGGGAATGGGGACAGCATTTGAAATGTAAATAAGTGAAATAACCAATTAGTAATAGTAATAATAAAAAGAACATACTTGAAAAAAACTATTCATATTTGCCTATAAGTTAAACGTACAACAAAAAATTAAATAAAATGGGCTACTTTCTATTTTATTAATATTTTATTAATTCATACTTTTTAAAACAGAAGAAATGCTTTGACTCTATACAATAAATTTAGCCTTGGTGAAAGGTTGTGAAATGGCACTATTCGGGGGAGATGTGAACATCTTCTCAATACACATAAGGAACCAGTGGCACCTACCAAACAGCTTGGCTGGCTTACATGTCTTTGGGTGGCTTGACTGGTCTGAGAGTATCTCTCAGCAGTCTTTAATGGTGATACATAGTTTGGAATGACACTATTTTAATCGATCAGTTTACCCTTTTGTAGATGTCCTGAGTATATGAAGTTTCTATGCAGGATGGATTGTTTCCCACCCTTTTATAAAATCCTCTGTCTTAACAAGCTTCCATTCAAGGTGGGGAGTTACCTCAAAGGAAATTGATACCAATCGTCTTCTGCACTATTAAGAAAGTGGACATTATTAAGTAGGGAGGCATTCTTATCATCAACAGCACATATTATGGACACAGTTCTTTAGTTTAAGAAAATCAGCTATATTACTTATGACTTGAATCAGTGTGCAATATTGTATAAATGATTAATTACAGAGAGCATAGGTGTAGAACTGTAGAACCTAGTGGCAGTAATTCTACAGTCCAGCAGATCAGGTGTATGAGCAAAGAACTCTCATAGGAACCATAGCCGGAAAACATGGTAGGTAACCACAGTGATGTTCCAGATTCTATAAGCTAAGAGAGAAGCAAGGATTTGAGGGTTCTACTTGTTTATTTCATGTGCAGATGTGATTTGGAATCAACAACAGAGATAATCTAAAAATTGATCTAGCCTAAATAAGTAATTCCATTAAATATATGGAAAGCTCAGTGTCCTTAGCTATCATGTAAGCATAAACTTAAAACACTACATAAAAGCATCTTACTGTAACTAGATTGGTACAAAATAGCTAGCTGGTTAGGTAATGCAGGTAAAGTAATGCATGATAAGTGATGGCACCATTGATGCCATAATTAAAGTTTTCTACATAGCCAGATGAAAATTCATTGTGTATGTACCACAGTACACACACATGCACACACATCCACACCCCCCCCCACACACACGAATATACACTTGCTATATATGTATATACCAGGTGTGCACATATGTGGTTTCTTATACACATACTAACACACATACACACTGGCAAGAAGGTACTATGAAGAATTCAACAGACAGGGTTGGGGATTTAGCTCAGTGGTAGAGCGCATGCCTAGTAAGCGCAAGGCCCTGGGTTCGGTCCCCAGCTCCGAAAAAAAGAAAAGAAAAAAGAATAGTTGGCAGAAGAATTCAACAGACAAAATACATTATCTAACAATCAAACTGTTTCATGATTCTCATGCCACTGCATACTTGCTTCTACATATGTATCCACAGAAATTGAAATAAATGCATAAAAGAGATATGGGTTTGCTCAGTTTCAGCCAATCATTGTTATAGTACCAAAAATACGAATTAGTCTGTGGATAGAACTACAAATAAGTGTCTAAGGTACTTTTTCCAAATACTAGTTCTATCAAATAGAGTATCATCTCTTCACAAAGAATCATGAAAACCTGCAATATATAGCAAAATGGATGGATCTAGGGCATCTTGTGTTAATTTAGAAAAGCACATTAAAAAAATGATGTCAAAAGACAGGAGAAAACCAGGATGACAAACGTGTTATTAGATCTGACCATAATATCATATCCACTATTGTAGGCATATTTCCACATATTCTCTTAAAATTCAGAAAAAAAATCCAAAACCAAGCCAAACAAACAAGAAAAAAAAAACTTCCATCTTGGATGAATTGAGTCAATAGAAAAGTAGACAAATATTGTCACAGTATATGACAATCTATGCTCAGATTCAAATACCATATACATAATACATAAGCTCCTATCATCTAAATTTCTGAAATAGAATATTTCACTGTATGGGTACTAATGGGAGGAGAAGCCATTGGTCCTGCCAAGGCTCGACCCCACCCCCCAGTGTAGGGGAATATCAGGGTGAGGAGGTAGGAAGGGAGATGATTTGGGAGAGAGAACACCTTTATAGAAGTAGGGGGAGGGGGATGGGATAGGAGGCTTATGGACAAGAAATTGGGAAAGGGGATAACATTTGAAATATAAACAAAAAATATCCAATAAAAAAGGAAAATCTATTTTGTTGGAAAAAAAAAAGAATATTTCACTGTAGTAAGTAGCTTTCTTTCATCATTGTCCCCTTGCCAAGGGTCAGAATTGAATATGTAAATTTTAACAAAACCACAAACACATGTAAAAGCAAAAGTTACAATGATTGAATATACCAGAGTAAATTTTAATAAATCATGAATTATGGAAAAATATATATTTATACAAGTACATATATGTACAAAATGTACCCTATCTAGAAACATAGAAAAATATATTCAGAAAACCATATTTTATTTGTTGTATTAGATTTGAACATAATATTTTACTTAGAAACTAATAGTCACTTATCTTTAATAATATTCTACAAAACTGGCAAAAATTAAGATAGATGAACAACTTTCTTTAAGTGATCACTATGAAAAGTGTTCAGTTAATGGATGATTTTGATTATTTATAAATACATCTCCATGCAAAGTCACAATTTTGATACAAATCTGAGTTATCAAATGTCTTACTCTATTATGGGTCAGTCAGTGTATCATTCCATGCACATCAGAACAAATAACTAGCTATTTTTATTATTAGAATAATAGGGGTTGAGTTTATCAGTGGTAGGCGCTTGCCTAGGAAGCGCCCCCTTTCGGTCCCCAGCTCCAAAAAAGAACCAAAAAAAAAAAAAAAAAAAAGAATAATAGGAAATTTAAATTCTAACACAAATTTTATATTAAGTGCATTTAAAATTTTCCTGCTATCTAACATTGTTTAAATATCAGAGAGTAAAACATTCCCATTCAAAAATCTATTGACAATATTTTCACATTTATTTAGTCCATTTAAATTTTTATTTTTAAATATATTTTTAATGCCTATCAATTCAAATATTTGATAAAACAACATTGTCAAGACATACCCAAATGAGAGTAATACTAAGTTGTTTCTTTTTTTTTTTTTTTTTTTTTTTTATTAACTTGAGTATTTCTTATTTACATTTCGAATGTTACTCTCTTTCACGGTTTCCCGGCCAACATCCCCCTCCCCTTCTTTATGCGTGTTCCCCTCCCCATCCTCCCCCCATTGTGGCCCTCCCCCCAACAATCACGTTCACTGGGAGTTCAGTCTTAGCAGGACCAAGGGCTTCCCCTTCCACTGGTGATCTTACTAGGCTATTCATTACTACCTATGAGGTCAGAGTTCTGGGTCAGTCCATGTATAGTCTTTAGGTAGTGGCATAGTCTCTGGAAGCTCTGGTTGCTTGGCATTGTTGTTCATAAGGGGACTCGAGCTCCTTCAAGCTCTTTGAGTTCTTTCTCTGATTCCTTCAACGGGGGTCCTGTTCTCAGTTCAGTGGTTTGCTGCTGGCATTCGCCTCTGTATTTGCTGTATTCTGGCTATGTCTCTCAGGAGAGATCTATATCCGGATCCTGTCAGCCTGCATTTCTTTGCTTCATCCATGTTATCTAGTTTAGTGATTGAATATGTATGGGCCACATGTGGGGCAGGCTCTGAATGAGCGTTCCTTGTACCTGTTCTAAACTTTGCCGCCCTATTCCCTGCCAAGGGTATTCTTGTTCCCCTTTTAAAGAAGGAATGAAGCATTCACATTTTGATCATCTGTCTTGAGTTTCATGTGTTCATTGCATCTAGGGTAATTCAAGCATTTGGGCTAATAGCCACTTATCAATGAGTGCATACCATGTGTGTTTTTCTGTGATTGGGTTACCTCACTCAGGATGATATTTTCTAGTTCCAACCATTTGCCTATGAATTTCATAAAGTCATTGTTTTGATAGCTGAGTAATATTCCATTGTGTAGATGTACCACATTTTCTGTATCAATTCCTCTGTTGAAGGAACTAAGTTGTTTCTTATGTGGTCATTGTTGATACTGTTTTTTGAAAATAAATTGATGGATGGTGTTAATTTTTTGGTGTGGGCAGGAAATGTCTTAGAACTAGTAAGATTGACTAACAATTTGTCAGCAGAGTAAGTATAATTTGGCATTGGTTATAGGACATTTCCTAAGAGTAATATGCAGAAATCAAGCTATAAGCATAGAGTCTTCATGACTGTCCATTTTATGTGTAGATATTTACTTAATGGCAAATTGTAGGAAAAGCAATACAAGTAACATTTTCCAAAAAGTCATAGAAAAGAAGTGATTTAAAGATGATATAGTTTTAACAACTTCACAATGATGTTACTAGAATTTCTGGAATTAAAATGACTATTCTATCTGACCTTATGAGTAGAAAAGGTATTAGTCTACTGTACAGGACATGCATTAGCTAGGGGCTTCCTTTGGAGGCCTGAAGGTCCTTGCAAAGCAAAATTGTATTTCCTTAGTGAAACTCACAGAGCTTCTACTAAAGAAATTGATTTGTTGGAAGTGAAGGTTATTGCAGTGTACTCAACATGGTTATTTGACTAAAATAAATGTATTTACTAACCCCTCAAACTCATTTGTTGTATTTGATTCTTTGATGTTAAGGTTATAGGAGTTAAGAACTTTGGAAATCCTTTAGAATTAAATGTGCCCAAGAGGGGAAATCATGTTTGAAAAATGCTAATCTTTCTGTAATAATTATGAAATAATTGGTTGTTCCCCACTTTGAGCTATGCAAAGATTCAATAAAAAATGACTGGTGTTCCTATAAAGCCGATGTCGTCTTATGGTTCTTATGTCTTCTTTTCTGTTACATGGTTCCCAGACACATAGAGTCTGAACTCTAGAATTACAAACAAGAATGTTTCATTTTCTTTCTTAGGGCTCGGTTGCTGTGATAAATCTCCATGACCAAAATCAACCTGAGAAATGAGTTTCTCTCATCTTCCACTTTAAGTAACAGTCCCTTGGAAAAAAAAATACAGGGTAACAATTCAAGAAAGAAATGTGGAGGCAAGAGCTGAAGAAGGACCTTAGTGTAATGCCGCTTACTCCAACCTTAGTTGGTTTTCTTTTTTCTTTCTTTTTTCTCAAATGAATATTTTTATATTTACATTTCAAATGTTATTTCCTTTCCCTGCTATCCCCCTCTCCCAACCCCATAACCCTGCTTCTATGAGGCTGCTTCCCCTCCCACCTCACTGCCCTAGCATTCTCCTACACAGGGAAATTGAGCCTTCACATGCTTTCTTAAACAATGCTGGGCCACCTGCTAAGGGATGGTGTGCCTTCCTCTATCAATAATTAATCAAAAATATTCCCATTGTCTAGAGACAAATCTGATGCACAGATTTTCTAATTAACGTTACCTCTTTGCAGATGACCAAAGCTCATGTAGCTGAACTAATATTAACCAGTAAAATTGTTTAACAACCACTCAGTCTATAGTAAAGTTGTTGTAGAGGAATTTTAATCCAGCAGTGGCTGCTCTGGCAAAGGCTCAACCCAAAGACCTTCTAGGTCTGTGTGATCTGATTGGAAAGATAAACCTGAAATCCATCTGGGAGGAATACTGACATGAACTCAGTCCACATATTTAACTCAAATAATGTTAGTAAGAGAAAGTAGCCATGTTTGAAACTGAAGTTTAATTGGGAGGCAAACAAAGAATCAGATAAATTTGGGCAGTATGTGTCAGAGATAGGATACACCCAACTCTCATGAGAACAGTATACGAAGTAGAGGCTACTTTAGAATAGCACAGAAAAAGAAGGCAAGACAGAGAGACAGAGAGATAGAGAAAGGACGGTTTTACAATGACTAGTTGAAGCAACGAGAGAATAAGCAGAGAATGAGAAGGAGCCAAATTAGAGCATATTCCAAAGTTAGTATGAGACCAGGAAGAGTGATTCAATCAGAAGCTAAGGGAAGGCAGTTTGACTCTATCAGCTTAAAAAAGAGTTTGAGCAGAAATGCTGAGTTGAAACATCCAGCCAGAGTTCAAACAGAAAAAAAATATGTGTGAGCTTATTCAGCAGTTAGCCTCCTAGATGGCAATTAAATCCGGCAAATAAAAGATACTTTTATACTTGGTAAAAATATGTAAATAGGTTGATACACTCTATATGAAGAACAACAAATAGCAGACACTTTATTGAGTAGAATATATGAGTAGGAAAATTTGTATTTCTTTTTAATATGTTTAAAATAATTCCATAAATGCTATTGTGATATGGAAGTTTCTATTCTGTTCTTGAAGCAGACTGTTTTGCTGGGGCAAGACCTGAGGGGGACACTTGAAGTTTGGAGGAGTCAAAGTACAGTGACAACATGCACTTGTCTAACTAGCCTTGCAATGTTTTCTTGGTCTCAAGACTTTGCTAGCCTTCACTAATTTGAGAGAGGCACTACCAAGAACTTCTCCTGGTTTTCCAGCTGATTCTTCTTGCTCCTGCTGACTCATACTGATTTGGAAGAAGCCTGGCTATTTCTGCTGGATCTTGTCATTACTGATGATTCCGATTTGGTATCCTGACACTACTGAAGTGGAATGCTGCTGTCCTGACAAATGGAAATTGGAAACCCCTGCCCCAAAGAACTACTACTAAGCACTACTGCCATATCCCCTTGTTCTATTTACTGTATTTTCGTCTCCACTTTTATATGGTGGAGTAGAAGGGGAGTAGAAACACTTGAGAACCCATATTATAAGTAGGATTTTAAAATGTAAGCCTACTATACTTGGGTTATATTTATCTCCTTCTCCCTTTTCCTCCCAGCCAAGCCCTGATTTCTTTAACCTCTCATAATGAATCCTCTCTTTGTTTTAACCCCTTCAATTCAATATATGTTTCTTTCCCAACTGCTTTTGATATGCTGCCTGCCCTGCAGTGTGGTTGAACTACCAGAGGTTAAAACATAAAAGAAGAAGAAGAAGAAGAAGAAGAAGAAGAAGAAGAAGAAGAAGGAGAAGAAAGAGAAGAAGAAGAAAAAAAAAAAGAAAAAGGGGGAAGAGGAGGGGGAAGAAGAGGAGGAGGAGGAGGAGGAGGAAGAAGAAGAGGAGGAGGAGGAGGAAGAAGAAGAAGAAGAAGAAGAAGAAGAAGAAGAAGAAGAAGAAGAAGAAGAAGAAAAAAGAAGAAGAAGAAGAAGAAGAAAAGAAAAGAAAGAAAGAAAAGAAAGAAAAGAAAAGAAAAAATTGACTAGCTCTCCCAGAAACTATCAAAATGTAACTAAATCTACAGCTAGTAGTGGTCTTCAAGATCACTTTATTACCTCATGCTGGAATCTTGTCCGATTTGAGATCACATAGTTGATTTTGCATGTTGTCATAGTTGGTGAAAAGTCATATGTACAATTACCCTGTTGCTTCAAAAGTAACAAAAATAAACAACCATACAGCATCTTTGACTGTTCAACTCTGTCTGGCCCTTTATTACTGAAGATTCCTGAACATTTTAAGGAGATTTGTCCATGCTCCAATTAGAACTGAGCACTCCCATGCCCCTGAATCTCTTATTCAAATTCTTCCGTTTGAATAAGGAGTCACAAACTTCTTTACCAAGTTCTAAACTAGATCTTACATATTTAGATACTAACCAAACACCACAGAATTAAGAATATGCTGTGGAGGGTTGGGGATTTAGCTCAGTTAGAGAACAAGGCCCTGAGTTCGGTCCTCAAAAAAAAAAAAAAAAAAATAAAATATATATATATATATATATATATATATATATATATATATATATCCTTTGGAATAGAGAGAAAAATATTAAGCAAACTTGCTAAATGTAAAGAAACTATACTATGTATTATTACTAAAGAATTTTAGTAATATATAATTCATTTAAATTATACTTTTTAATTTTTAGAATAAAATTGTTGACCTGTAAATTTTTTATTCTGTTTTCAACTTTATTAATTTAAATGGGTTGACCAAAAATTAGTGACCAAACCCAGTCACTATTGCTGATGCCAAGAGTGTTTGCTGACAGGAGCCTGATATGGCTGTCTCCTGAAAGGCTCTGACAGAGCTTTACTGATACAGATGAGGATGGCTGCAGCTAACCATTGGACTGAACAAGGGAACTCCAATAGAAGAGTTAAAGAAAAGACTGAAGGAACTTAAGTGGCTTGAACGCCATAGGAAGAACAACATTATCAACCAACCAGACACCACCAGAGCTCCCAGGGACTAAACCATCAACCAATGTGTACAAAGGCTCCATCCACATATGTTGCAGAAGATGTCATTGTCTGGCGTCAATAGGAGGAGAAGCCCTTGGTCCTGTGAAGGCTCATTTTCCTAGTGTAGGGGGAAAATACCAATGAGGTGAGATAGGGGTGGGTCTGTGGGAGGGGGAGCATCCTCATAGAAGCAGGAGGAGGAGGGATGGGGGTGGGAACAGAAAGGAGATAACATTTGAAATATAAATACATGAAATATCTAATAACATATTAATTTACATAATTTTCTCTTTATTTAATATGACACCATGATTTATTCAGGTTTTATTTAATTTTATAAAAATATCTAAAGCATGGTTATTTAAGATAAAATTATAGCAAAATCTTCATGTTTATTCACCTTGTTCATTTATAATAATTGTATTATTCTTATATCCTGATAATTGACTCCTCCCTCAAAATTTGGAGGTTTTTATATATGCATTTACTTAAAAATTAATATGTTCTATTTTAGATTAAATCAGTGAGAAATTTTAATTTTCTTTAAACTGTGTTCTCAATAAAAACTAGAGTCTATAAGTCTATGAGATATTTGAAATTAGATTCATCTCTGTATTGCCATACGATAAACTCACATTGTGCTGTTAAATTTATGTAAACATGCCACAAATGGGTTAATAGTGAAAAAAAAGCTTCTGGTAAGAAAACGACTGCATGAGATTTGTCTGTGGGCCGAACTGTAGAGTATTTTCTCAATTAGTGATTGAAATGGAGGGGCCAAGTCCATTTTGGGTAGCACCATCCTTGGACTTGCGATCCTGGGTTTTATACGAAACGAAGTAGTGAAAGCCATAGGCAGCAAGCCAATGATCATGGCCCCTCCATGGCCTCTGCATCAGCTTCTGCCTCCACGTTCCTGCCAGTCTGATCTCCTGTCCGTAAATACCTCAACAGTGTCCTTTAACTCTAAGCAAAATACCCCCTCCCTCACCAACTCTCTTTTTGCTCATGAGGTTTCATCACAGCAATAGAAACCCTAAGATATTACTTTCAAGTCATAAATTTCTACTCTTGTTGCCCATAGGATCATATCCATTGAATAGTGCAAAATGCACTCATTCAAAGTGGAAATGTCTTTAGAGTCTTGAAAAATTCCTAAACTTTAATCCACAATATATAACTCACAAATGAGCTGTAAGGCCGTCTTTTATCTGTCAAACCCAATTACAGAGAAAAAAACATATATATATATATATATATATATATATATATATATATATATATAAAACAGAATTAACAAAAATAGAAATGGTCTCAATCCAAAGAGGAAGACACTGAGACAACAAAACAAAAGGCATCAAGAGTGGGGAGCACAGACCCCAAAGCTCCTAATGCAGCATCTGATTCATATTAACCTCACCTGACTACAAAGGTGTCTGTGCCCTTATTCCGCCAGTTGTGTTGACAACACTAGAAGGTTTTTACTACATCATCTACAGTCTATGCTTTCTGCTCTCTATGAGCAATGCCTCATGGTTTCAATATCTCCAATATTCAGGCATCTCCACTGAAACTTCAGTGTTCCCTTCACAGCATCAAAGGCCTTTGTGGCCTTTGTCTGGGGATTTTAGATCTCATAGGCTTTCCCTAGCCCAAGTGCCTTCTTATTGTTATACAGGAAGACTACTTGCCCCCAGCTTTGCAAATTTATTTCCTTAAACCAAACAGCATTGGGTTATGCTATCAGGCTCTGTTACTTGCCACAGATGGAGTCTGGCTTAACCACGGGTGCTTCATCCATTTTGTCTTTTCCATGCTGATGCCAGTAGGACACTTGCCTAGTAACTGTCTATCCACACAGAAACTGCATCGTCAATCGCACTCTCAATTGAGGCAGTTTCTTCAAGGGTAAAGGTAAAATTGTATTTTCACAAGTTAGAGCTTTGGAAATGGAGTCTGGTCCTCAGGCAATCTTTTCTACTATTGTCCAACAGAGAGAAATAATAAAAGGGGATGATACCAGATCTCAAATCAAGCAATTAGATGCTTTCATCCAAATAACTCTTGTCTTTTATCACTGACTTATTTGCTGACAATAATATTCAGGTTCTCTAGGTGAACAGAACTGATAGACTAAATATGTATGGGGATGTTTTTAGAGCGACTTACAGACTGTAGTTCAGCTAGTCCAAAAATTTTTGTCTGTTAATGGAAGGTCCAGAACTTGTAGAGGCTCAGTTGGACTTCAACAAACACTGGAATCAAGAAGAAAATGCTCTAATTAAGTGTTTCTTAAACTTGTTGTTGATGGGACTCTTTAATCTATTTCCTCATGTTGTGCTGAATACCAACCATACTTTTTGTTACTATCTCATAACTGTAATTTTGCTAGTGTTCAGAATTGCAATGTAAGTATCTGATTTGCAGGAATATCTGATATGTGGTTCCCAAAGGGGTCATCATCAACAGATTGAGAATCATTTTGTTAAGGACAGTGAAGGAACTTGCCAGCAAGAGTAAGGACAATCAGGCAAAGAACAAAGTTAAGAATTCCCTTTCCCACAAACCTTATATATGGGATTTCAGCAGAAGGTTTGGTAGAGATTCCAGGTAGATCTTCCCAGCTCAAAAGATCCAGAGTTGCCCTGACTCTCTCTATTTCAAATTAAACTTGTTTATGATTTTTTCCTTATGAAACTACTCAGATTTTGTCTTCCCAGAATTTTGTTCTTGGTCATCAAAGACTTAATGTTTAATAAGTAATATCCATTCATATCCTGAATGTTCTCTGGTCTGGAATATATCCCTCCCACAGAAATTAGTGAAGTCCTTTTTATTTTAATCTCATGCAAATCCTAGAATGTGTAGACCACAACCACATATTTTTGTTGCCCAAGATAATGTATGAACCAGATATTTTTTGTCTGCGTTTTTCTCTTAGGATCCTTCTTAAGTTCGGCCTACAACCTTTAAATTTTTGGTTCTAAGATCTGAGTACTTGGACAAATTTCTAAAACAATTCTAAATGCCTACAAACTGTGTCAGTTTATTGAACAATGGCTTAACTCCTTGAAATCATCGTTAAGTGTTAGGTGGTTTGTGCAATATACCCTGACAACAGCAACTGAAAAGAGAAAGAACTCATTTTGCTTCATATACAAAGGAATAGTTTACTATTGTGGTGCAGCAGGAGTTGAGAAAAGCTGATTCTAATGTCAGTGAACCATGAATGATAGTGTTCATCTCCCTCTTTACTTATTCCTTCACCTCAGGAGTCTAGTACAAAGACTGCTACTGTGCTGTTAATGTGGGTTCTCTGTCACTAAACTAGAATGGAATATGCCAAGAGCCTTCATTCCTAGGAACCTGTCAAGAGACAATCCATAACCACCATACAGTTAATTTTGAATGATTTGTTTTTATTTGGAAATCAATTGTCAGATGAACAATTTAATCACTAGTTTACAATTTATACTAGTTTAGATAAGAGGGAAAGAGGAATTACTATTTTGTAGAAAATATGCAGGTAGGAATCTATTCATGGCAAAGATATAAAAATAAATAATATGAAGTGGTTGGAAAATAAAATTTTATCTAATTATAATCTTAATTCAAGAACTTTTATTTTCATAAACTTTTATTTCAACTTATTACCATTTAATCTTTTCTTACCCTGTCATTTTATAATTAAATGCTACAAGAATTCAATTTTTGACATTTTTTGATAAAGCTAAGACACAGATTATATTTACATGTATCCAGGATTTATATTTGATCATTTCTAAATTTCTGAAACATAAAGGGAAGTATAAGGATTATCAGCTTTTTACTGATATCACTCAAAGGTCAATTATGTCTCCACTAGCTTTTATTTATGGGTAATCTGTTTATTTCTTTCTCTAAATCCTCATGTTCTATGTCAGAAACAAAGCAAAGTAACAGAATCAATAGGACAAAAGTACTTTAGAAGCCATTGGTTATGAACCTCAAGGCATAGGACTTGGGATTGTAATTTCACAGTGATTGTTTTGTTGTTTTTGTTTGTTGGTTTGTTTGTTTTTCCCTTCTAACATTGTAACATTCCCATTGGGCTTTCTGAAGGTTGGGAAAATCTATTGCTCCTTGGAATTGCTAAGCCCATATTAGATACATAGAAAGGGTCCTCTGTGCTTCTTTGAAGACTAACAGAATTTCAGTTTCTGAATTTTGTAGGGTTTTTAATCTAAAAAGATTCAATTTACCTAAAATGGTATATTTATTACCTGTCTTGGGATACATGGTGCTACACTTTGGGACAGTGAAGACTGTGGAAGAACCAGAGGTTAACCCACATTCAATATTTGCCTAGAGGAAAGTGAGGAATACTTTCTTTACTCTTTTCGTTTTTACCTCTCCTCTGTGGGGAATTTGTTAAAGGATTCCCTTTTATATAATAATGATAATTATATCTTCTATTTTTCATTAAAAGTAATTTTCTTATAGTTTGTTGGTGCTTCAAACATATTTCAAAAATATATAAAGCAGAAAATTATTTCATAAAGCATTCAATATTTAAATTGATGAAAAATGATACAGAATTTGAGTTCTTCTGTAAAGAATTTTTATTTCAAAGAAATCAAGTAGAGGTTGCATTAAAAGAATTTTAAAAATTAAAAAAAAAATAGAATTACCATGTGAACAGTGAGTACAAATTGCCCAGAATGGTTCTTGAGAGAATTAGCATTATCAAAAATCACAGGAGATGTTGTACTGCATGCTAAGAAGTAAGACTAATTTAATTGGGGAACATCATAAATTTTGATTGTGTAAGCATTCAGAGAATGAACTCAGAAGAATCTCATTTTGAAAGGGATAAGGAGGCACAGCTACTTTTCTGAAGATATTATTTTACAAAAAATAGCAAAATTATGCAAATTATCCTTTTTTTATTTGAAATATTATTCCCTTTCCGGTTTCAAACAAACATCCTTCCTCCCCCCACTTCCTTGTTCCCTCTCACCCCCTCCCCCCCATTGCTGCCCTCCCCCGACAGTCTAGTTCACTGGGGGTTCATTATGCAAAGTATCCTGATACTATTGTTTCTTTCCTTTGCCAATATATCGTAGCAATGCACATAAATATAATTTAGTGACTAGTGCAGCTTTTCTTCTAAATGAAAGAACTTGACTTTTTATCTTACATTTATTCTCAAATCTTATTTTCCTCCATACCATATTTTTACTACTTCTGTATCAAAGCTTCTTGTGGCTATCTGTGTAGCCAAAATACACACATTTGTTATTTATTTTTAAATATATGTATGTGTTTGTCTGCAAATGGATGTGTACATATGTTGTATCAATATCAAGAAGCTTGGACACAATTGCCAATTTCCTGCTCTTCAAGAAGGCATGATGTTCTAGACTTTTAAAGTATACCCATTCACACATGGACAACATACTCCAAACATACATATGTACCCCTAGTCTCATGGCTCCAGCTGCTTGGGGGACAGAAGATTGCCTTATCTGGCATCAATGGGAGTGGAGCCCCTCGGTCCTGTGAAGGCTCAAGATGACCCAGCTTAGGGGAATGCCAGGGTGATGAGGCAGGAGTGGTGGGAAGGGGAGCATCATTATAAATGCAGGGAGGAGGGGGGAGGGGTCAGGGGCTTTGTGGAGAGGAAACTGGAAAGGGGATAACATTTGAAATGTAAACAAATAAAACAGCAATAAAAATGCATAGAAGAAAGACATTTTTAAAACCACAGAAGTTGTTATTTAATAGTTTTTTTGTTTTTTGTTTTTGTTTGTTTTTTTTTTTTTGGTAATAACCTTCCTTTCATATTTGATGTAGGTATTGTTGATTTTGTTTTTTTTTTGCAATCATTTTAAGCATTTTACCCCAGGGTAGTTAGTTAAGTTTTAGGTTGCCCTCCCTATTGGAATATTACCATATTCTTCAATAATTCCCTTCAAATGTAAAGCAATGAAATCTGTAAACAGTTTACCTGCTTTCGTCAATTTTCTGTTTGTATTAAGTGCTCTTGCACTCACAAGGAATTAGAATATTTGTACTCAAGTTTTGGGCAAAAATGGTATAAGGTTTAAATGATCTTATTCCAGTGAGATAAAATATAGTATTACCTTGATTTTCCTTTTGATTTTGTTACTACTTTATTTTGAACTTACTGCATGACTTGGAAATTAGAAAATTGATAAATGATCCTTTTAAATTTGTATAATTTTAAGATGTCAATGCATTTTGGTCCAAAGTTTCATGATTTCCTTCCTTTTATTTTCTAATATCTGGCTATATATTCAATTATTGATTTCTAACTTTTTTTGTTACAATGATTGACCCAATAATTTTCCTATAATCCCTCCTATTTCCTCATATATTACTAATTTATTTTTAATTTTTAAAATGCCTTCTGAAAATGGCTTAGAATTTTTATAACATGCAATTATTTTTTGAGAAGGGTTACATTATACTTTTGACAATATACATTTCAATCACATCATTTATGAATATAATATCTTACCACTCAATAGCATCATTTTAACTTTAATTTGTAAAAGTATAAGTTTTTAATGTTTCTCAATTGTCATTATTTCTCAGTTTATTAGATTCTTTTTCAGTCTAATTTTTTAATTTTTAATTGTATTTAATTTTTTAATTTTTATAAGCTCAATACCTCATTTTAATTCATATATATTTTTATTCACACTTTCATTTCTCAAAACTTTTTTACAATCAAATGAGTAAAGTTTTTTAATTTTGTGGTTTTATTGGATCATTAAACATCACAAATCTATATCCTCATAACTAGAGCCACTTTTAGATTAAAAAACAAAAAACAAAAGTTTAATAAAACCAAAAAACCGAAAATCCTTTGCATTATAAGTAAAGTTTTTAAGTATGTGAAATAACTATTTATTTTGGGCAAGGCCCACATTAATATTTTTCTTGTTCTCCACTTAACTGCTCAGCAATCTTGCTAGTTTTCTTGTTCTACTCTTTTTTTTCCTATTATTTTTGTTTTGCTTTGTTTACATGCCTAAATCTGAACTCAACAACTCTCAGTAGCAACTCTCCCATTGCTCATGGCTCCTTGCTAAATCTTCTTTGGACAAATTCAGTGTGGGAGTTTTCTACTTCTGATTCTGAAAGAAAATATTTTATTTATTAGAAATTTTGCAAAATTTTGAAAGCTAAAGAGGATTATCAAAATTTTATGACACCTTCCAGGGTAAGATTCAATCTCATTTAAAGTTTTTTTTGTTCTTAATGTCTGAAAGAAGGAATGTGAAATGCATAAATGCTGAGGCAAATATGCGTGACTCTGTGTGTGTGTGTGTGTGTGTGTGTGTGTGTGTGTGTGTGTGTGTGTGTGTGTGTTTGCACTTGGGGAAAAAGTCCAGCATCTTCACAGAACAACTATAATAATCCACCCAATTCTACTCTTATATAAGGATAAAATCTTTTTTTTACCTTTCACACCTGTACACTGCACAAAAGAATAATGGCAGAAGGGAAGAAAACGAATTGTTTGGCATTGACCCAAGCTTGATCTTTTGTTAGCAATCTCTCAGGGGTTCTCAACAGTGAATTGTTACCTTTAAGAACATTATCCTTCAAAATACTTCAACTGTCTTTTTTATTTTTATTTCCCTTCAGAAAAATGCATGACCCAACTGACAGTAATAAAACAAAATCTGTAAAATGATCAGTGTCTATTTGATCATAAGTAAAGATTGCATTAGCTGAATGCTGACTTGGGAGATATAATTTATCATTCATCTTGAAAGGTTAAAAACGGGCAATTTATATAAATGTGAACCAAGAAATATTTGTTGAGAAATTCATAACAAAATTCAATTCTACTGCCTTTGTACATGCTATCAGAAATGGAAGAAAGATGTGATATATTTAAATGTCAGCTGAGTTAGAAATCATTCCTGAATTAAACACAAGATATTTTATTTTTATATATTTATAATTTGAATTATCATTAAAAAAGCACTACAACAGTGTATGCCTTTGAACATGAAGATAGTTTGAATTATAGATTCTGATTTTTTAAAGAGTTTTATTTTTAAAATATAGGTATTAATTCTCTGAGAATTTTATATATGCATGCAAAGAAGTTTTTTTTTTCATACCAAACTTTCCCATAATTCTTCCACATGCAACCTCACCATTCCTCCCAATATAATGTTCTTTTTTTTCTAACCTATGGAGATTAATTAGTGGTCCATCCATATTCATGCTTATGGCCATTCCCTGGAGCATGGTTGTTTTGTCAGTGTTTTCTTTATGAACAAAACCAAGGGAATGAATAAGAATTTGTTTAAAATAGTAACAACATTTAAATTACACCTGAAATGCAAAGACTGATAGTAGCCAGAGTGTCCCACGATCTGATCTCTCTCTCCTCTCTTTTTTGTCTCTCTTCTGATTGTAGATATATAGAAAATTCATGGAGAGCTGAAGGTCATTTTACATGCCACAAAGTTGTTTCTTCTGTCAGTTAGGGAAGCAGCAGCAGATCATCTCAGCAGCAAGATAGAAGGCCAAAAAGAAAAGAGATATAATCTTCCTTCAAATAAATATATCTTCTTTTTAAAAAATTTTTGACTGCTACCAGAAGACATCACTGATAATAGCAGTAGATTTCCAAAATAGATCAAGGAAGTCAGGAGAGGTTTTCACTTGGTGACTCTAATCTATGACATACTGATGTTGAAATCAACAAAACACTACTTAAAACTCCCGCAATCACACCCTTGAAGGAACCTTTATCTCCCTCCACTAGCTACCATCACTCTATATAGCTCTTAATGAATAGTGGTAGCTGTAGTGTCCTCTCTATGTTGGAATGTTAACTAGCTAATCCTTGTGTAGATCTTTTGCCAAAAACCAAAGCTGAAGTGAATTCTTGAGTTCAATGTTCCTGACATTTCCAGAGACAATGTGTTACTGCAGTTTTCCAAATATTTGGTTCTGGGTCTTCACAACATTTAAGACTCCTCTTCCACAATGTTTCAGAAATATTTGTGATATATATATATATATATTATATATATATTCATATATATACACATACACACATACATATTAAGATAATATATTTCAAAAGTATAACAAATATTAAAATAATATATTCATATGTATTTCCATATATATACATATTCTAACCTTTAGCTCTAGTTGTAGACATAGATATGTAATAATTTAATTATTATATTGAAGGTCTTATCATTTGATGAGGATACTTTTCCACTCTTCTTCCAGAATCCATTGATTCACAAACAAAATTCTCATTCCCAACTGTGGGTGGGATTCTTTTCATTGAGTTGTGCCAGGGTTCTGGTGATTATTAAATAATAAAAGATATTGCTCCTATTCTTGGTTGTCAAGAAGAACTTGGTAGTGTGACCCTATGGATGGAGGTACCACATAGTTTGAAGGCAGGATGTAGAAAATCAAGTTGGCATTGATCAAAAATCTTCTGTCTTGATGTTAGCTTTTATAAATCCAGTGAGGGCTATGCACGTATTTGAGACAGAGAAATTGTTAGCAGTCTTATCTGGCTTTGATATCTGAATAATATAATAATGATTCTCCTAGGAAGATATGCCCACCAATGTGGTCATAGCACAAGTATTGATGAGACAACTAATTGTTTGCTTTAAAGAGTTACCTCTTGTTCTTGAGAGGAACCAAACATATAGTACCATAATTATGCTACTGTAAAATTATAATTAAGAAATCAATACCTGGAAAGTTCATTGGCCTCATAAGCAAGACTATTAGTACAATAAATGGATCTAATTTTAAACCCCTCTCTAACTTTGTATACACATTTTTGACAGACAGCAGTACTCAAGCATCATCAGAAAATATTCTTTGTGCAGAAAATTGAGTTCAGTTTAGAAACTCATAATGAGGTAGAGAATAGAAAGTATTATATGGTTTAGAGATAGTTATATTTGAATTTTAATGGGTGGCAAATTGGTAAATGCTTATATTCTAGCTTTCCCTTGCAATATGTATAGAACCTTTATTATAAGATACATCACCACTCATGACAGAATACAAGAAAGTTGCTCTAGTTTTCCCACATGTAAAGAGGAACTGAACAGAGTATGTGAACAAGCATCATTGAGCCAATGTGTGCTGTCATTTATAGTCACTGTTATATCATTACAAAGACAGTGAAAATGTTTAGGATTATATGTGAAATTCATCTTTTTTTATAAAATCAATAATAATTTCTTTTCTACAGATAAGTATGTAATGCTGTTAAAATATAGTTGATAATATTTTTATCCCTTGTATTTTGTGAAATGGGGACTATTTTTATCCTCTATTTTTTGAAATGGGAGAATAAGTTCAGGTCTCTGTGATTTCTAGATACCTATGTTTTCAGGTACAAAAGCAGACTATACCAAAATCACAAAATGATTTTCTATGTTATATGAGTATAATCTTAATCATTATAAAATAGAACAAACAAAGCACTCCATGGAATGGGACTAATGTTCAATATTGTACCTGGATTCAGCTTCTCCATATGAATGTACTATGGCAGTTCTTTGTCAGGAAAACCCTTTACAATTTTAGATATTAAGCTGAAGTTGACTGGAACATTTTATACTTCTTTTTTAATTTCTAAAATAATTCTGCTTGCTTATTACCAGCTTAACAATATGTAGGACACATTTGTGGAATGAAATTCAGTATAAATAAACCCTCTGTGCACTCTCCTACAGTCTGCATTTCCATGCCTAACAACATGTCCAGCTGTAACCTTCCCTTTCTAACTTTTAAGATACTTTCCTTTCTCCCATTGACTTTCCCAAGCTAGGGATTTTTCTAGTTTCCTGGATTCTGCAGGCAGTACAGTTGTAACATCTAAATCAGAACACATAAAACTTCACAGAAAGCTATATTTCTCTCCCAGAAGACAATGTTCAGCATTAAAAATAGCCAAAAGGGAAGCTACAAAAGCATAGGGAAAACCAGGCTAAAAAAAAAAAAAAAAACAAAGAAAAAGTGGGTAGTAAAACTAGATTTATTTATGCCAAATATTTCAGGATTGTCAAATGAAAATTTGAACTGTTTGTGATTACTATGTTAACACTAATAATGAAAACCTCAGAAACATTAAATAACATACTATTCCCTGCACGTATCCACAACATCTAGAGTTAGCCACAAAAGACCAGACAACACTGAGCCAGTCACAATTCCAGCACTGGTAAAGAAGAAGCACAGGTAGCCACTAGATCTAAATGAGGAGATATAGGGAGAGAGACAGTAAATTTTCATTAAGGATGTGGCACTTGTTGCTTTCGCGTATTACATGGAATGGCTTTTGTGACATGCACCACTTACTGGCAGTACAATTGGACTCTGTGTGTGTGTGTGTGTGTGTGTGTGTGTGTGTGTGTATGATGTATATATGTATATGATGGCTGTGTATATGTGCATGTGTATGTATATGTAGATATAAAAGAGTAAACCATGCTAGAATAGAGAAGCAAAGGCAGGATTCAAGAAGGACTTTTATAGTCACATGTTTTTATCAGAGGAAATTGTTGTCTTGGAGGCATAATGTTGAATATGCTCATCCTTTCTAGTTTTTTTTTTTTTTTTTCGAACTCTTGCTTTTATGTTCAACTCAGCAGTTCTGGCTTAAAAGTCCTCTCCAAGCTAACTGATTCAAACTGGCTTCTCTCGGAACGTCTCTAGAAAAACTGCCTCAGAACTTCACAAACTGAAGTGCACTGACTAGACAGAGTACACAAACTGAACAGAACAGAATGGGACTGCAGGAACTCAAGTGAACCCAACTACATTCAACTTAACTGTACCAAACTGCAAGGAGCAAAACTGAACTGTACTCATTGAACTGCCCTTTATTCCTGACACATTCTGTGCTATTTGCCCTCCCCTTCATGTTTGTTCTTGTGAGAGTTTAGTACATGCTATCTGAGACTCAGTCTGTGAGATCATTTTCCACTCATCACTATGTCTGCCCCTCAACTAGATACCACTTTCAAGCATGGCTACTTTCCTCTACAAACTAACTTTACTTCTATTGCCTGGAATTAAAGTGTGCATTCAGTGTGTGTCTTTACTCAAGTCAGACATGTGATCCTTGTCAGAGCAGCCATGTTGTTGGACTACAGAAAGTAAAAGTTGATATACTGTATTTATATTATTGTAACAAAAAGAGGCATGTTAATAATATTTTCCATTATTTTGTAGATAAATGAGTTTCTGTGATGCTAAAAAATATAGAGCTAAATAGTGTCAGATTTATTTTTTTTTAATTTAATAGTAAGGGTCTAGAAAGAAGAAATGGCTCCTAAAGTAATTATGTAAAAATGCTGAGTGGAAATCTCAAATAAAATATAGTATAATCTTTAATCTAAAAGACAATCTGTCTGCAACCATTTCCTAAAATGCTTCTAAATTTATAAAAATCTCTCACATAGAACACCATCCGTTTATATAATCTAAAATATTCTATGTTAATTTGACTGCTAGTTTGAACAGTATCCAAAGAAAATGTAAAAAAATACCCGAAGCCTTCCCTTGCTTCTACATTTAAAATAAGTAACATTTAATGGGTTCTCACAATCATCCCAACACTTCAGCTGTGATTAACTTTCATGAAAATCTCGAAAAACATTTCTTCTTTGTATTTTAGCATGCGAATTTCAATAACTGCAACACTCAACATTATAATTGTGTATCACTATCTCAAACACACATTTTCTTCTTAGCAATTCATGTGTAATTCAGATATTTTAAGATGCAATTTTAATGTTATAATATTAACTCAGAATTTACACCAAACATTTAGCTATATGTTATAGAGTTGTACGTGCATATATAAAATAGTAAAATAGAAGTAAGCCTTTTCATAGATGGATAAAATAAATGCACAGGATCCTTGTGAAGAAGTAATTTTTCTTTCCTTTAATCCAAACGTATACCTCCGACCTTGCTGATTTTGTCAAAGAAGAAAACAAAAAAAAAAATGGATAATGCCTGGAAAGATAATAGCATACATACATATGCACATAAAATATAATGGATACCTTTAAAATATATGGTTGATGACATTGGAATTGTGTGGAAAGTTAATATTGGAAGGTTCATGAAAAGAGCAGCTTTCTACGTTAAAAGTTTAAAAGAAATATTTGTGCCAAAAATTTGCAAGGGTTTTATGTTAAATGTCAATATCCTAAGATTTTTAACTTTTGTATAAAAACAGCATATTCTATTAATATACAAATGCCAAAAACTGTGCTTTAAACATATACACATATGCAAAGTAAGACAAAGAAAAAGATGAAATGTGTGTCTTAGAGGAGCATTCTAGAAATCCAGGACACAGGAACCATCGCTTCTCTATCGTTAGTGAGTTCTTTCAGACTCCTAGACCAACATTTTCTCTCCTGATTTATCTAGATGCAGTTTCCCTGAAATGTCATGTAGAAATGAGATAATCTCAACACTCCCAGGGTTTCCCCTTAACGTGTACACTGTTCATCCTACATCTGCCATGCTATACTCTTTATAATATTAATACATAATTAGGAGCAAAAATATTCAGATGATAGTCAGATAGTAATCATTATAAGCCTTGAGCCATATGGCTGTTGTCATATTTTTCAACGTATAACTTAAGAATGGTCACAGACGCTGCCACTTAATAGATGTAAATAAGCCTCCATAAGCATTTTCTGATGCAGAAATTTGATTTCGTATAATTTTCAAACCAGAAATTTTTTTTGGCTTAGATTAACCAGGGTACTTTTCACCTGAACATTTTCTGAACTCTGTTTTACTAATGGCCACCAGAAATAAGCACCTTAGAAGTTAATTATGAAATGGCTAAGGAATTCAAAGGAAGGACAGTTAAATTAAAGTTATTAAAGTTCACTATAATTTCCTAATTAATACTTTTGTTAATATATGCTTTATTCTTTCCTTCATCTATTCTTCATTCACTGAAACAAAAATCTAGCCCTTGGAACAAGGTCCTTGGGAGTATTCTGACTACAGTTGACACAACAACAAAACAGCAGGAAAAGTCTGTCACCCTCACACACATTCCATGACATATTAAATGCAGAGGTGTGAAACCTACTCCCAAAGTATATATCTACAAAAGATTCCCAAACCTAAGCCTCAGCGCTCACTGCTGAAGAGGGGACAGAAAGATTTTAAGCACCTGGGGATCATGAACTATGCTGTTAGATTACATTCCTTAGTAACAAAAGCTGCACTTTCTAAGCAGCAACGTTGGCTGCCCAGGAGGTCTCCGCACTGTACAAAGATCTCTTCAGAACTGGGCAAATCTGGGAGAAGATGAAGGAATGTCCCTCGAAAGGGAAGAGTACACAAACTAACTGTTCAGGGACAAATATTTATCCCTAAAATTATGCGAAAATGTCCCTTATTTGTTTAGGTATTTATTTAATTACTTACTTAACATCCTAGTCACAACTCTCTCTCTCTTCATAGGCCACCATCAGACATCCCCTCCCCCAATTTCTCTCTCCCTTTACCTGTGAGAAGGGGGAGGAATTCTCTGGGTACCAACCCACAATGGCATATCAGGCTAAATCTTTTTCCCATGAGGCTGTGCAAGGCAGCCCATTTAGGGGACCAAGATCCATTAGAAGACAACAGAGTCAGGGACAGCCTCTATCCAGTTGTTGGGATACCTAGGTGAAATCCAGCCTGACTTGTACATATGCAGGTGTGGGGAACCTAGGTTCACACTACATTTGCTAGTAAAATGGCCATCTTAACAAATGCAGTCTCTAGCTTAAATGCAATCCCCATCAAAATTCTGAACAATGCTTTAGGGACCTTGAAAAAACAATTGACAACTTCAGATGAAAAAATGAAGAAGAAAGTGGAGGAGAATAAGGAGGGGGATTTATAGAGGAGGAATAGGAAGAGAAAAAAGATGAAGAGGAGGAGGAAGAGGAAGAGGAAGAGGAAGAGAAAGAGGCTGGGATGGCTAAAATTTCTGTACTAAAAAGAAACTTCTAGAGGCATCACCATCCCTGATTTCAAGATATATTTCAGGACAATAGTAATTAAAAACTTCATGATACTGGTATAGATACAGACAGGTTAATCTAGGGAGTTGAATCTAAGATCCAGAAATAAACTCACATATCTACCAAACTTTATTTGTGTCAAAGAATCCAAAACCACATAATGGGGAAAAGAAAGCATTTCCCACAAATTATGCTATTGTAACTATATGCATCCATATAGAAGAATGCAAATAGATCCACATTTAACACTTCAAATAAAACTCAAGTCTAGGTGGATCAAAAACCTCAATGTAAAACCAGATACACCAAATAGAATAGACAAGAAAGTGGAGAATACCTTGAATGCATTGCTGCAGGAGACAACTTCCTGAACAAAACACTGATCGCTCAGGTACTAACATCACCAATTAACACATGTGACTCATAAAGCTGAAAATCATCTGTTAGTCAAAGAACATCATGAATAGGATAAACCAGAAGCCTAAGAATTGAAAAAGAACTTCATCCTACATTCAACAGAGGGTTACTATTAAGTATATAAAGAACTCGAGACAGATGTTAGACAACAGCAAACCAAATAACTTAATTAATAAATGAGGTACAGAGCTAAACCCAGAATTCTCAACAGAGGAATTTCTTTCTTTTTTTTAAGATTTATTTCTTTATTTTGTGTATGAGCACACTGTAGCTGTCTTCATACATACCAGAAGAGGGCATCGGATCCCATTACAGATGGTTGTGAGCCACCATGTGGTTGCTGGGAATTGAACTCAGGACCTCTGGAAGAGCAGTCAGTGCTCTTAACCGCTGAGCCATCTCTCCAGCCCAACAGAGGAATTTCTAATGGCCGAGAAACTCTTAAAGAAATGCTCAGTGGCTTTGGTCGTCAGAGAAATATATTTCAAAAGACTCTGAGATTCCACCAAAATAACTAAGATAAAAGTACTAAAGCTGATAAACAAATTCAGCAAAGTGGCTGGGTATAAAATTAACTCAAATAAATCAGTAGCCTTCCTCTACACAAAAGAGAAACAAGCGGAGAAAGAAATTAGGGAAACGACACCCTTCATAATAGACCCAAATAATATAAAATACCTCGGTGTGACTTTAACCAAGCAAGTAAAAGATCTGTACAATAAGAACTTCAAGACACTGAAGAAAGAAATTGAAGAAGACCTCAGAAGGTGGAAAGATCTCCCATGCTCATGGATTGGCAGGATTAATATAGTAAAAATGGCCATTTTACCAAAAGCGATCTACAGATTCAATGCAATCCCCATCAAAATACCAATCCAATTCTTCAAAGAGTTAGACAGAACAATTTGCAAATTCATCTGGAATAACAAAAAACCCAGGATAGCTAAAACTATCCTCAACAATAAAAGAACTTCAGGGGGAATCACTATCCTGAACTCAAGCAGGTACAGATAGTGATAAAAACTGCATGGTATTGGTACAGAGACAGACAGATAGACCAATGGAACAGAATTGAAGACCCAGAAATGAACCCACACACCTATGGGCACTTGATTTTTGACAAAGGAGCCAAAACCATCCAATGGAAAAAAAGATAGCATTTTCAGCAAATGGTGCTGGTTCAACTGGAGGTCAACATGTAGAAGAATGCAGATCGATCCATGCTTATCACCCCAAAGCTTAAGTCCAAGTGGATCAAGGACCTCCACATCAAACCAGACACACTCAAACTAATAGAAGAAAAAACTAGGAAGCATCTGGAACACATGGGCACTGGAAAAAAAATTTCTGAACAAAACACCAATGGCTTATGCTCTAAGATCAAGAATCGATAAATGGGATCTCATAAACTGCAAACCTTCTGTAAGGCAAAGGACACCAAAATCGGCAACCAACAGATTGGGAAAAAGATCTTTACCAATCCTACAACAGATAGAGGCCTTATATCCAAAATATACAAAGAACTCAAAAAGTTAGACCGCAGGGAGACAAATAACCCTATTAAAAAATGGGGTTCAGAGCTAAACAAAGAATTCACAGCTGAGGAATGCCGAATGGCTGAGAAACACCTAAAGAAATGTTCAACATCTTTAGTCATCAGGGAAATGCAAATCAAAACAACCCTGAGATTTCACCTCACACCAGTGAGAATGGATAAGAGCAAAAACTCAGGTGACAGCAAATGCTGGCGAGGATGTGGAGAAAGAGGAACACTCCTCCATTGTTGGTGGGATTGCAGACTGGTACAACCATTCTGGAAATCAGTCTGGAGGTTCCTCAGAAAATTGGACATTAAACTGCCTGAGGATCCAGCTATACCTCTCTTGGGCATATACCCAAAAGATGCCCCAACATATAAAAAAGACACGTGCTCCACTATGTTCATCGCAGCCTTATTTATAATAGCCAGAAGCTGGAAAGAACCCAGATGCCCTTCAACAGAGGAATGGATACAGAAAATGTGGTACATCTACACAATGGAATATTACTCAGCTATCAAAAACGAGTTTATGAAATTTGTAGGCAAATGGTTGGAACTGGAAAATATCATCCTGAATGAGCTAACCCAATCACAGAAAGACATACATGGTATGCACTCATTGATAAGTGGCTATTAGCCCAAATGCCTGAATTACCTAGATGCCTAGAACAAATGAAACTCAAGATGGATGATCAAAATGTGAATGCTTCACCTTTTTTAAAAGGGAAAGAATACCCTTGGCAGGGAAGAGAGAGGCAAAGATTAAAACAGAGACTGAAGGAACACCCATTCAGAGCCTGCCCCACATGTGGCCCATATATATACAGCCACCCAATTAGACAAGATGGATGAAGCAAAGAAGTGCAGAAGTGTACATCGCTCCTGAGAGACACAGCCAGAATACAGCAAATACAGAGGCGAATGTCAGCAGCAAACCACTGAACTGAGAATAGGACCCCTGTTGAAGGAATCAGAGAAAGAACTGGAAGAGCTTGAAGGGGCTCGAGACCCCATATGTACAACAATGCCAAGCAACCAGAGCTTCCAGGACTAAGCCACTACCTAAAGACTATACATGGACTGACCCTGGACTCTGACCTCATAGGTAGCAATGAATATCCTAGTAAGAGCACCAGTGGAAGGGGGGGAAGCCCTGGGTCCTGTAATACTGAACCCCCAGTGAACTAGACTGTTGGGGGAGGGCAATGGGGGGGAGGGTGGGGAGGAACACCCATAAGGGGGGAGGGGGATGTTTCCAAACCGGAAAGGGAATAACACTGGAAATGTATATAAGAAATATTCAAGTTAATAAAAAAAGAAATGTAAATAAGAAATACCAATTTAATAAAGATGAAAAAAAAAAAAAAAGAACTCAAGGGACAGCAGATGCAAGAAAGGATGTGGAACAATGAGAAAACTCCTCCATTGTTGGTGGGAGTAAAAACTTGTACAACACCTCTGGAAATAAAGTTTGAAGTTTCTCAGAAAATGGTAAATAACTCTACCTCAAGTCCCGTCTATATTACTCCTGGGCATATACACAAATGATGCTCCACCATCCCAGAAGGACACTGTCTACGTTCATAATAGGTTTATTCATCATAGTCAGAATGAGAAGAGCCCAGATGATCCACAAATAAGAATGAATAAAGAAAATGTGGTTCATTTACACAATGGACTACTGCTCAGCTCTTAAAAATAAGGATGTTGTGGTGGTTCAAATATGCTTGGTCCACGGGAAGTGCTGCTATTAGGAAGTATAATCTTGTTGGAGGAATGTATCTCTGTGTAGGTGAGCTTTGAGGGCTCCTAGTGCTCAACCTCTCTTCAGTGTGGAAGTGTCAGTCTGTTCCTGGCTGCCTTCTGAACAGGATGTACATCTCCCAGCTCCTTCTCCAGCACCATGTCTGTCTGCCCGTGCCCTTGACAAACATGCACCATGCTTGCTTCTCACCATGATGATAATGGACTTAACCTCTGAAAGTGCAAAGAAACCCAAGTAATGTTTGTCTTTATAATAGTTGCTTTGGTCATTGTTTCTCCTGATAGCAATGAAACTCAAACTAAGACAGACTTCCCTATATTTACAAGCAAACTAATAGAACTACTATCCTTGGTGTGGTAATCCAAACCCAAATGATATCCATGGTATGTACTCCGTTTTAAGTGACTATTAGCCATAAAGCTAAGGACATTCATTCTATCGCTTAAAGGCCTAAAGAAGCTAAGTAACAATGAGGGTCCAAAGAAGGATGCTTGAGTCTCATTCATAAGGGGAAATAAAAGAGACATTGGAGGTACATGGAGGGATGGAATTCCGTGGGAGAGCTGAGAAGAGAAGGCTGAGAATGAATGAAAAGTTTCAGGGATAGGAGGTTTGGGAGGGGTACCTCTGGAACCAGCTGGAGGACTGGGATCCATGAGACTACAAGGAGTTTATGGGGGTAACTCTAGCTGAGACTCCAGGCATTAGGGGATATGTAGCCTGAAGTGGCCATATCCTGTAGCCAAACTGGACTCTCAGTGGAGGAGTACGGACCTAACATAACTTTGAACCATTTCTTATTACTATATACTCCCTTAGTGAGAGTAATAATGTACAATAAATATATTGAGTATGCCCTATTTCTTTGTGTGTGTGTGTTTTCTTTTGCTTTGATGTGTTAGACATGTTTTGTTTTCAATTTCTAACCACAAATAATGAGTAGAAAATACAGCAACTGGAAGAGCTTGAAGGAGCTCGAGACCCCATATGTACAGCAATGCCAACCAACCAGAGTTTCCAGGGACTAAGCCACTACCCAAAGACTATACATGGACTGACCCTGGACTCTGACCTCGTAGGTTGCAATGAATATCCTAGTAATAGCACCAGTGGAAGGGTAAGCCCTGGGTCCTGCTAAGACTGAACCCCTAGTGAACTAGACTGTTGGGGAGAGGGCAGCAATGGGGGAGGGGTGGGAGGGAACACCCATAAGGAAGGGGAGGGGGAGGGGATGTTTGCCCGAAAACCGAAAAAGGGAAAAACACACGAAATGTATATAAAAAATATTCAAGTTAAAAAAAAAAAAAAAAAAAAAAAAAAGAAAATACAGCAGACAGACATATTAAAATATAGTATCCTTTCTGAATTAACAGTTTTACTACATTCTATCACCATTTCAATAATAAATATAATTTAGGGGTTTTTTTGTTGTTGTATGTCCCACAACATTTCAAAATCTTCTCTTTGAATTAAGTAGAATTTTATTTGTTATTGTTCAGGATATAATTCATTTATTATATCATGGATGTAGATATTTTTCATATATGTTTGCCAGTATAATATTCCTGTATTAGGACTTCATTTATTTTTATCATTTGCTTGCTCTCTTTGAAGTTGTAATATATTACTTAAATAATAGATCTAACTTCTATACACAAAACCTGGACATAACCATGATTTCACTTTCTCTATACTCTTGAGTTTATTCTTTCTCCACAGCTCTCTCTATGTACAGGTTTCAATGTGTCTATGTATAGACACATCTAGATAGACATCTCCATAGTTTGCAATGATGAAGTTCGATGACATCATCTATAGTCTTCTAGGAGAGACCTTCAGCTGGTCCTCACTTCTTTTTATGCTCACAAACAGTGGCAGCTGTGGAACCAAGTGACAGTTTGGATGATTGATTCTCAAGGTCGATGTAATCTGGAGTACCGTTTACAACTGCCTTCATTTTTAAACAGTCTGTGCTGGAGTAAAGCAATAGCTCCCTGAGTCCACTGAAATATGATAGGTGAATATAGTGATTTAAAAGACCGAAGTGTGCATCAGATTATGCACTCCTCCCAGTATGTGAGGGTATCACTCTTCTTTGAATTCTACTTTGAAATATCATTACAGGCCTATCATACTCTAAAATGGGAGCACAATTAAGACAGTACAATACAAGAAAAAAGAGTATCAAGACAAATTTATTCTTAGTCTCCTGATGCAGACATTTATTTTTATACACAGGCACCTAATAATTAGTTATTAGCAACTGGGAATCAGAATGCTGCTTCTGCAGCTTCGGATAATTATTGGATACATTGGATTTCCTTATAAGAATATGTGGATGTCTCTACATATATAGGTCTATTAATGTACCATATACACCTATCAGGAGGGTTGGTATTTTCAGTTAACATTTCTTTAGGTATTGTGTGTAGGGAGTGAGCAGAGAGGGCCAGCAGAAAGAAGGGTAACAGACTCCTCTAAAGGTAGGAGGTTGGGGAGATGCTCTAGAGTGTACCAGAGACCCGGGGGGTGAGAAATGCTCAGGACTCAGAGGGAGGAGCCCAACAGTGGGGAGAGGGAACTTGTAGAATCCAACTCCAGTAGAAAGACAGGGCATCAAGTGGAGGGATGTGGTTGCCATCTCACAGTCAAAAACTCTTACCAAGAATTGTCCCTGTCTAAAAGAACTACAGGGATAAAAATGAAGAGGAGTCTGAGGGAAAGGAGGTTCAATGATTGGCCAAAATTGTGATCCAGCTCAAGGGGAGGCCCCAAGGCCTGACATTGTTACTAACGCAATGGTGTGCTTACAGACAGCAGACAAGCATGACTGTCTTCTTAGATTCTCAACAAACAGCTGAAAGAGGCAGATGCAGATATCTACACTCAACTAATAAGCAGAACCCTGTGATTGAATAGGGAAAACATGGAGGAAGCTGAGAAAGAAGGCGACACCATAAGTAGACCAGCAATATCAACTAACCTAGAATCCTGAGATTTCTAAGACAGCGAACTAACAAGCAGGCAGCATATACCAGCTGGTATGAGGCCTCCAACACATATACAGCAGTGAACTCCCTTGTCTGGCCTCAGTGAGAGAAGAAGCACCATACACTGGAAGGACTTGATGAACCAGGAAGGGGGAGGTCTAGTGGGGTGTGAAATTCAGGAACAAAACAACATTAAACTTTTGTTGAGGTTGAGTAAATTTGGGGTGCTACAAGATAATTAAATTCTCTTAAATGTGTTTGCTTTATACTTCCTAATATTGCTTTTCCCTTGTTTTGATTATCTTTTGAAAATATTTGTTTCTTTAAAAAGAATCAGCTCTTAGCTAGATCTTCCTATTTATTTGATATCTAAGTTGAAACCTATCTTATATGGGAGAATTGATTTTGCACTTGCTATACATTTGGCTTTGCATTGGCACTGATATTTCATTTCTTCATTACAATTTATCCATTGCTTCCTGATTTCTAGCTTGAAATAAAAGATTTGTGAGAGAGGTTTTATTCACTTTGTTTCTTAAATTTGATTGGTAGTGTCTGTCACAGTAGGAGACAAAGTATTGTTTATGAATTGAACACATTTCTAGAGTGGAATCGTATGAAAAAAGAGTGAGAATGCCCTGTTTTTTGCAAAAAAATGGTACAAATTTAATTTTAGTGAGATCCTCCTTGATTTTTCTTATTCATGTATTTGTTTTTATTTAATTTTTTGCTCATACAATATATCCTACAGGCAGTTTTCCCTCCCTTATTTCTGCCATCCCCCTTTCCCTAGTTCCACACCCCCCATTTCCCTTCAGAAAAGAGAAGGCAGGAATATGTGTTATCTAGAGTTAGTAGTTCATAGAATATGAATTCTAGCAAAAAAAATGTTAAAGATGTTCAGGTAATTCATGGTTAACATGCAGAGATTGAAACAGTCAAAGAGAAGGAAAAGAAAGCTGCTGACGAATTGAAAGTCTCAGATACTTTTCACATGCAGGAACAGTGAGATTATAAGATATTGTCATTGAATAAGGAAAAGAAATGTCCACAGTATGCAGAGTGGTTACTCAGTCAAAAATTTCTCTAGTGTGTGTGAGTGTCGTGTATGTGTATTTATCTGTGTGTGTCTATGTGTATGTGTGTGTGCGTGCGCATGTGCATCATGTATAGCAGAAATGAGATGTCCATGCTTGAAAAAAAATCCATTACAAAAATAATATTAGCGGTAAGTATGGGTTTTAATGGAAAAAAAAAGATTTTACACAAACGAGGAACTTATAAAATTACAGATAATTTTGTTAGGCGTGGATTTTAAAAGTTATGATAAGAAACAGTGTAAAATTTATTTAAAAATGTAACTCTTGGTTGATACAGATTAAGAGGTTGCACAGAATAAGAATTATATCTGGAAGCTTTGTAGCAAAATCTTCAGAGTGAAGCAGTGGCAGACAGGTGGATAGAAATAGCAATCTTCTGGAAAAGAAATAAATGATCTGAAGACATACAGATAAATATAATCAAAATTAATATTAAATAATACATATTTTACATATCAATACCACATTGAGCTGTTTAATCTTTCTGGATTAGACTTTTTTTTGAGTTTATGAGGTAGTTGAGAAAGTACCTATAAATTGCATGTATTGTCATGCAGAACAAAATAAATTCTGTAAATTGTTGAGGAATGAATCCTACACTGGCCAAAGCTTTAGGCATCAGAGACAAAATTCTTGCACAGGAAATAATAGATGAATAACATAATAGAAATTGATGTGTGATGTCATCTGTTGTCTATCAACCTGAATAATAAAGGATCTCTGATCACTGCTGCTTAGTTCTGGGAATACCAGAAAGGTTGGGTTGGTCTAGCAAGCCCTGGGCAGGGCGATGCATTTCCCAAATGTGAATGAGACAAGATGAGCACAGTCAGTGTTAATAATGGATTTTTGTCTTAGAATTTGCTGGTCATCCCTGATGATCTACGCAGGACTCCCTCAGCACCTCTAGTACTGTAGGAGATTCATAATTACTAAACTTCTTTTTCTTGGATGTGATTATGTGTCATAAGCAAAACATATAAAAGCCAAATTGAATTGATTCAATGTTAGTACATAATTTTAAATCAAAACATGTTAATATTTTATTATATTTTCTGACCACTTTTTATTATTTTCTTTTTTTTAAAGAATAGTGCTTTACTGAGTAAGTCTTATTCACAGAAAAATAAGCTTTAATCTACAACGAATGACACATTATAGAGCAGAAAGCAATTCTCATAAGTTTCCATAGTGAAAGTTATCCATTAAAAGAGCAAAAAGGAGTCATAGAATTATATTCACAAATATAGTACAACATGATAAACCAGTTGGTCATTCTTTCAGGCAATGTTTAATAAAAATGCAAAACCAGAAATTACATTAAAGCCATAATTGCATCAAATTAAAAATGCAAGTTTATTAGGAAGTATATAGACAGTGATAAAACAGTAATCTTAAATGCTCATTGATAATACATAAGCACATAGTAAATGCCAAACATCTGTACTCACATCTGCAAATTTCAGCCTCCAAAAGGGAACTTTCCCACTCAACCATTACTGCCCTATTGTTTAATTTGAAAGTATTAACAATTGTCCTACTGTAGAAATTATGAAGCACCACTTAATGTGCTGTGAAAATTAAGAGTGTAATAGAATGAGTAGTTGAAAAACACCTGAGACTTCCATGACAAGTGATTGGTATGGTGAGGCTTTTCAACTTCAAACTAAGTCCTGGTAAGGAATCTATCACTAATTAGCCATATAACTTCGAGCCGATTACCTCTCCTTTGAGTAGTTGACTCAACAATAAAATGGAGGTGGTGGTGGTGTGAATAAGCAACTCTCTAAGGTCATTTCTAGCTACAGTTTACTGACTTAACAAAGTGGCAAGACATGTATAGACATATAAACAACAAATAGTTATTTACAAATGTATTAATAACTATTGAATGCTCACAGGAGTTAATGAACCTTACTAACTGCATATTTGTTAATTTAAACTTAGTGGATGAGGTAATTAAGTAGGTTATCACTGCTTTATGGATGTAGTATAGGAGATAATTCCCAAACATATTTTCAATTAACAATAATATTTTAATAATAAAGCAATAATTGTCTTTGCTATTGGGTGGTATCAATTTCTGATCACTTATCAAAGTGCCTAATAATTTGACACAGAAAAAAGGACATGAACACATGAATTGTTTTCTTCTGACATTAAATGAGCAAATGAAATAATCAAGGCACATTTTAATAACTAAAATTCACACTTTAACAAGATGGAAATCTTTCAACTTACAAATATCAAAATCTACTTGTATACATGATAACATAAAAAGGTAATCTGTAACAGAATAGCAGACAAACAAATACTTCTCATGTCAAAACCTACAACAGAGACTACATAAAATATTAATAATTACTTGAACATGAGACTACCCGCACACTGATGTTTTTATAAACACAAGTTCAGTGGATATATCAGTTCAGAGAATTTTGATTTCACTACTAGCAACTAAATAGAACTCCACATATCCTTGTGATGTATAAACATATGTGAGTGTGTGCTTGTCATGTATGTGTGCATAGATGCATGTGTGGTTAATGTGTATGTATGTTTTATTTATTTATTTATTTATCTATCTATCTATCCTATCTATCTATCTATCTATCTATCTATCTATCTATCTATCTATCTATCTATCTATCTATCTATCTATCTCCCAAATGCTGCCCTCCTCCAGGTTCCCTGTCACATTGTCCCTCCCCCACACTCCTTGCCCTTCACCTCTTGGACAGTGGGACCCCCACTGAGTAAACTCATCTCTCAAGTCTTTGCAGGATTACGTGCATCCTCTCCAGTGAGGTCAATAAGGCAGCCTTATTGGGAAACGGATTCCACAGTCAAGTTACAGCCTTAAAGTCAGTCTCCCTGATCCAGTTGTTGGGGGAGGGGCACATGAAGACTGAGCTGCACATCTATTACATATGTGTCTGTTGTCTCAGTCCAACCTGTGTATGCTCCTAAGTTGGTACTCAGTCTAGAAGAGTTTCAAGGGTTTCAGGTTAATTGACTCCGTTGATATTCTTGTAAAGTTCCTATTCCCTTCAGTGCCTTTAATCCTTTCCCCAACTCTTCCATAAATGTCCCTGACCTCTATCCAATGTTTGGCTGCTGGATAGAGCCTCAGAGGACAGTTGAGCTAGGCTCCTCTCTGAAAACATAACAGAGAATCCTTAATAGTCTTAGGTATTAATCCTTGTCCATGGGATGGGTCTCAACATAGGCCATTTATTGGTTGGCCATTCATTCAGTCTCTGCTTTGAAGATCATTTTTAATAGAATGTTCTGCAACATAAATAGTGAGAGAAATAGTTAAAAAAATAATCAATTAGCTTCGTTGTGTTCTCAGTACTCTTTGAACTCCGTGAAATAAGGTTTAATTTGTAGGTGTTTATATTAGAAACATCAAAAATGTATAAGACGTAAAATTATATCAATTTCAAACTCTATCTCAGTTCTCTCTGCAAAATATGATGAATCTTTACTAAATGCATAGCACATTATATTATGATCAGCCAAATATATACAATCAACTTAAATGTAGATAAAATTAAAATAATAAAATCAATTAAATGTGAAGCTAAGACATTAATGTACACAAACAGAATCATAGAGTTCTCAGTTAATTCAAGTACGTTTATATTTTTGTACCCTATTTATTTTAGTATTTTAGATACAATTGATGTTAATTGGAATTTATTTCTTAATTATTGACATATTCTGAGCTTAAATTATTTTTAATTTTAATCATATTTTAAATTAATATTCTTTTTTCCTTTGAAAACAACAACAAAAACTGAATAGGAACCTATACAAATCTTGATTTATTTAGGAATTTTTAATCTAATCCTCAAATTAGTTTTTAATCTGCTTTGCGGATGGTATAGTCACCTAATCAATCTTCCTCTCATTGCTTTTACCCCCATTTCACTTTCATACACTTTGTCTATGTTTTCCAACATAGAAATTTGACTGCAATAGGATATATTTATATTCAACTTTTTTCTGAATATATAAGATATTGAACCTACTATGGCCCTATTTCATATTCAGCACAGCTCTTCTGATTATCTTATGAATTATAGGAGCTCTTACCAAGATCACTGTTACCCTAGTGCCTTTACAGATAATCAAAGTTCCATCAAATCTCACTTGGCAGTCCTGAGGTGATCCATGATATAATGTTACAAGATAGAGTACTCATTAACTCATCTCTGATAACATGAATTTTAGACATAATAAATCATCTACCACATATTTGTACATATGTACATATTTGTGCCTTGTCCTCCACAAATTCCTTGTGCTGCCTTCTTTCTGTGTCTCTTCTTCCAACTTGCCAGGTATTCTTCTCTTTCATTTCCAGACAGTTTTTAAAATATTACATGTTCCAGTAAAAGATTAATTCCTTGAACCTCTATGTATTTTGAAATACAAACTCTTTGAACGAAAATTTCCACTTTATATCTGTAATTCTACATATCAACTCTTAACAAATTAGTATATATTTAAGATACAAAAGTTCCTTATTGGGTTTGGGGATTTAGCTCAGTGGTAGAGCGCTTGCCTAGCAAGTGCAAGGCCCTGGGTTTGGTCCCCAGCTCCAAAGAAAAAAAAAAAGTTCCTTATTAGGCTAAATCCCAGAAGGAATTCCTATTATTCACTCCTGAGTGAGCAACCCCTGGGCTTCTGTCTATACACACCTGGATTTTAATAACTCTTCACAATTTAATTTAATATTTATATCTTACATTTCATAGTGGACAGTTACTCAGGAGACATTTATATAGCAAATTACACAGGAAAACTATAAAGAAGAAAGAAGAAGGTTGAAGAAGAATGTTGTTTATTATTTTATAGCTTGCACAATGTACAAATATTATCATGTCATTATTTTAAAGTATCTATGCTACACTGGTGTAATCTTATCCAAATTTATGAGTTATGATTTATCATTATGTCTATTTTGTCATATTAAAGAAGAAGGACACATCACAGAATTCTGTATGCATGATCACCATGCTTCATGTGAGCCAACTCATACCGCTAAATCTTACTGCATGTACCAGTTGTGGCCAGATGGAAGGCAGTTTTTTGTGGGTGTTGGTCCCGATTTGAATTATAGATCTGACATTTAGCAGTAGGTATCTGGGGGCAGGAGAGATGGCTTTGTGTTTAGGAGGACTGACTGTTCTTCCAGAGGTCCTGAGTTTATTTCCCAGCAACCACAAGGCGGCTCACAACCATCTGTAGTCGAATCTGTTGCCCTCTTCTGTTTTGTCTGATAACAGCTACAATGTACTCATACAAAATAAATAAATTAACTAAAACAAAATGGAGTTAGAATGTGTATGAGAAAATAATGATTTTAACAGTATTTTGTTATGTAAATGGTGGATATCGATGCCAAGGAAATTGTTTTGTATTAATAAAAATGAGTACTACAAGTGCAAATATTTATGGTAAGCTGTAGACTAAAAAAAGTGAGTGAGAATGATGGGTCAGTGCTTTAACAGGTCTTATGCCAAGTCTTATGACTTGTATGTATCACATAATCCGGATGATCCAATGCGAGTGCCTATTTCTAAAAGCAGCTCTCTGATTTCCAACAAGTTGTTTCTGCAACTCTTTGCATATAATCAAATTAATTCATTATTTGATGTTCTTCAAATTCAAACAAGATCATTTCATATGGAAAAAGTATTTGTTTATATAAGTTTAGATAACATTTTAAGTTTATGTCTTAAAGATTAATGTTACCGATCTTTCTCTCATCTACTATTTTTCAATCATTTATCTATTGATCATGGTTTATTTTGCCAGTACATTCTGAGGTGAACCTTACTATATAGTTCAAAAATAAGAAAAATTTTTATAGGGCATATTAAAACATTGTTTAAGGTTAAATATTTAAGGACATTTAAACGTTACAAAATGCATGTGTTTATCAAAACATTATCTTGTAATTTCATTCATGGTGTCACTTAATATAAAACTAATTAAATTGAAATAATATAAAATTGACTCTTAAAATATAAAATGAAATGTTATGTTTAAAAATATATTTCTGTATAATTTTCACTATTCACTTCACAAATTACCAAATATATGTCTGTCTTTATGTATTCAAGTACAGATACAAAGGTCTAATATTAGTGCTTGCAAAATTTTTAATCTCTAGAATATCTTTCTGAAGAAAAATAATAATCCAGTATTGAGAGTTTATTCTATGATTTGTGTGCAGCAAAGGTTGTAACAGAAAATGTCAAATGACTTGCATTTTTCTTTCTTGTTGAAAGTTTTCTCATGTGGAAAGTTGTCTTACATTGTGTCAAAAGAATAAGCTGTCAGATTGTTAATGTTTAATACATTCTGAGAATAACTGCCATGTACTATACTAATTTGACCTTTTCAGAGTTCCGAATTTGATTGGATGGACATTTCTCTCCTATTTAAAAACTGAAACCCCTGTTGGGAAGAGCAAGAATGACCATCTGTTGAAATTCAGAATACTAAAAAGGTTAAAGTACACAACCGGAGACTCCCGAGTATATTTTATAATTACATTTTGCCACCTTATTTCCTGTCAAACAGCGTGACAACTGCAGAGGATGGCATGAAATCAATTTTCATTATTCAGAAAAAACCCCACATATAAGGTGTGCATATTTTAATGTCAAGTGTTCTATGGAAGCCTGTGAGAAAAATGCACCTTAGATTTGCAGTACTGCCTGAGCTTCTCTGCTTTGGACACTCTATCTCAGAGTATTTCATTGCTTCTCAGGAAGGCACAGAACAGACACAGCGCGTCAGTGCAGCAGAAAGAGAATGCTACAAGTAAATTCCCTTTATCTAATCTAAGGTGGAAAGGATTGTTTGTTCTCTGATCAAAATCAAACACTCTAATCATGCACTCATATTACTTGGGAAATTTAAGAAAAAGTTCCCCAGAAAAATCATTAAGTTTTACTGCTAGAGTTGTGGATGTAGCTGAATTGTAAGATTTTTTTAGTGTATATAAATATCTCAGAGTCAGAGTCAGTTTAAAGAAACACACACACACACACACACACACATACACACACAAACACACACATACACACACAAAAGCAACAACAACAACAACAAACAAACAAACAAACAAAAATCAGAAACCTAAAATAGAAAAGGTAAGACTTGGGCTGCTGGTGTTCCTTGTTTTGAGACAGGGTCTCAATATATGTCCCAGGTTCTATGAATCTATATGCAGGATGCCCTTCAATTCATAGAATTCTGCTACCCATGTTGATTGAGTGCTGCAGTAAAAGAAACCTGGCAACTTGAAATTACTATTATCAATTGCGTGATTAAAATCCCATTATCACAATTGCAAGTGTTTTATAGTTTTGATCCATATATATTTTGATAGTATTTTAAAAATAATAAAATTCAATAATAATAATAATAATAATAATAATAATAAAATTCATGCATATCAATTAAATACAGTTTAAGAAAACTACTAAACCAAACATGAGAAGTATACTACATAATTATGATTTTAAGACATAAAAAAATAAATATTGAGTAAATTAAGCAATAGCTAAAAGTTATTCAATAGTGTTTACAATTGAATAAAATGTGTTTAATTATTGATGGAAGTTATCTGTAGCTACAAGTGTTACATAGCTGTTTTGCCCAATGTTTTAGCCACTTATGTTTAATAATGTAGTTAACAGAGAAAAAACCCAACTTAATAGAAATCAAAACTCTGTGAGAGAACAAAACTTGCTGCAGTAATATTTAGGTGAAATGCTCCATCAATATAGACCAGAGAGACTACAAAATAAACCAAGTAATTTTAAAAAAATCAAAATGGAACAAGAGCACATATATAAAATCCAAAATGATGCCTATTTACACAAAAATTTAACTGTATCTTTTCTATCATATTATAATAAATTATCATTTTATTTATATAATCTTGTCAAAGCTGTATAAATAGTCCCTTTTAATATCACCATTATACAGGATATCTTTATTGACCTAAACAGGATGGCTTATCTACCCTTCATCTTTGTTTGTCAGTCTTGTAGATATTTGCATTTTTCTACAAAAATGAGCATTAAAGCTAAGCTTCAGATGCTCCTGTATAATATAATAAAAGGAGGAACATGATTCTTTCCACCTGAAATACCTGCAGCCAGATGTTTCATAATTCCCAAGAGGTGGTGAAAATCAAGCTCAGGAATCAACTGTAGGAAAATTAACTTTGTGCACTTGCATTTTGCCCTGCTGGCTGCAAAGTCTTTGTAAGATTTCATTCATCAGTCATTTCCATTTTACATAAGACAACACTAAAACATTCCTTATTAGTATTACAGGATATCACCATATGTCCATTTTTGGGTCCAGCAATATTTTACACTAAACCTAATGTATATGAAAACATATATGATATGTGTAGGCATGTTAAAATGTTTTCAACTGTGTAAAACGATATACAATTCTAGTTCATTAAAGCACATAAACTATAAATTAAAAATTAGAGTACCATTGAGATTTATAACAATGAATTAAATGATTTCATAATAAATCTTGGGATTTTGATAAGCCAGGAATATGTAAAATCATCAATATTTTTTATAATACCTATTGGACAAACTACAGTGTGGGGGGTTAAAATAAATCAATAAAATAATAGTATTCATAATAACCTCAGAAAATAAAATATCAAACTATACCTAACTGAAGAAATGAAAGTGTATAATCAAAAAAAGCTAAAACACTAAAAACACTAAGTGGGGACTAGAGAAAGATGGCAAGATCTCCCATGATCATTGATTGGTAGAACTGATGTTGTTAAATTGTGATTCCACCAAAAGTGATTCACTGACTCATCTTAATTTCCAACAAAGTCCCAATTAAATTCTCTATAAAAAATTTAAAAATCTTAAAACTCATATGGAACCATAAATAACCCAGATTAGTTAAAACAATCTTGAATAATTAAAAAAATGAAAACAACTTCTGAAGATAGCAATATCCCAAATTATGTAAACAGCTTAGTGTTGACATAAAAAGATTCATTAGTGATTGGGACTGAAAAAATTGAAACAACATACAGATTCCAATTCAATAGCTACCTGATTTTTTACCAAGAGTACCAAAAATACAAGTTTTTAAGAAATCAGCATCTTCAACAAAATAATTTTGGTCTCAAGGAATAGATATACATAGAAGAATTAAACTTCATCCTTGTCTACACAAAACTTAACTCCAAATGTATCAAGTCTTAAACATGAGGCTTGCTGACTAGGGACTGATAGATAAGGAAGTAGGGAATATACTTGAATTCTCTGACCCATGAAAAAGCTTTCTAAACACCCCATAACAGGCATAACCAATCATTATTAAATGATATTATGACCCTCTCTATCTTTGGTTTGACAATGAGATCAGCATTGTAGTGAAATCAAGTCTGAAGAATGAGAGGGTTCATCTGTCAGATGCTAACACAGAAAGTTAACATAAGCAATATAGAAGAACTTGAAAAATTAAATGCCAAAAATCCCCAAACACCCCAGTTTAAAAATAGTACAATAAAATAAACAGTTCTCAAATGAAAAAAAATGGCTGAGAAACATTTCTCTTTTATAATGCTCAAACAACAGTTTTACCCATAAATAAAATACACCGGTGTTGCAGTTGTTTGGGCAGCATGGGGATAACCAACCATTTTCTGGTGAGATTAGAGTCCTGAGTCCACTATACAAACCTGTACTTGATACCAAGTTCAAGTTAAGAACATGTGGCTAGAGAACTTGTAGGCCAAGAGGAAGAAACTAAAACTTTCATTGGTCTAAAACGACATAGTACTAAATCCATACCTGAATATTTTTCATTATACCCAGAAATTAATACATCCATCAACCATCATGAGAAAAGCCTATTTATAGTAGATAGTTGTAAATATAGTCACCCACATGTAGACAGTAAGAAACTGAAATGTCAAGGCCTAAATGTTACATCTAGAGCATACCCTCAAGATCACAGTGAAATTGACATTGATTTGTTCACATATTCCCAACCTCTAAGGCAGGATTTCTCTTCTCTATGTATGGAAGATTCTCTTAGACTTTTTTTTGTTGGAAAATGTACTACACCAATCACAAATACTGTTACATATAGATAGCCTCTTGCATCATATATTTTCATCATACTTGAGAGACTCTATTTCTTTCAGATTTTTTCTGCTTTTGTTTTATAGTTTCTATCCATTATTTCATAATGTAATGATTGTACTATATGTTAGGCATTTGGTGAAATTGGCATTTGGTGTAGGTAGCATAAGTAGCTATCATAATGTATAGATTAGGTCTAGGCTGCAAATGTTCCTTGAATTGTTCTTTGGGATTTACTGATTTTATTTATTTACTTCCCAAGTGCTGCTTGCTTCCTTTCCTCCACAGAGACCCTTCCCCCATTACCCTTTCCCTTTTCCTCTGACAATGTCTGCCCACTCCATCCACCAACCCTGCAACATTTAAGTCTCTGTCAGATTAGGCACATCTTCTTTTTACTGAAGACAAACAAGGAAGCCCTGTTTGGAAATGGATACCGCAATCAGGCTATAGCTTTAGGGAGAACTTCTGTCTCAGTGTTTGGGGGGCCCACAGTGAAACTGAGCTACATGTCTGCTACATATTTGCTGGGGAACTCATACAAGACCATGTATGTACTTTGGTTGGTGGCTTAGTCTCTGATAAATCATAACTGTAATCCACTACATAAACAAACCGAAAGAAAAACTGAAATTACATGATTTTTTCATTAGATCAACAGTTCTTCATGTGAAAAGTCTTGAGAAATCACAGATTCAAGGCACATACCTAAAGATAATAAAAGCAAAATATAGCAAGCCAATAACCAACATCAAATTAAATGAGAGAAACTTGAAACAATCTCACTAAAATCGGGGACAAGATAAAGCTGCTGACTCCCCATTTACTCAATATAGTACTTGAAGTTTTGGCTAGAGCAATAAGACAACAAAAGGAGATTAAGGGATTAAAAATTGGAAAGGAGGAATTTTAGATATCACTAATCACAGATGTGATATTATACATAAACAACCCACAAAATTCTACCAGAGAAATTCTACATCAGTAATGTGGTAGAATATAAAATTAACTCAACAAAATCAGTAGCCTTCCTTTATACAAATTATCTGAAAAAAGAAATTAGGAAAACAATACCCTTCCTAATAGCCATAAATTATATTAAATATTTTGGTGTAGCTCTAACCCAACAAGTGAAAGATCTCTATGACAAGAACTTCAAGTTTCTTAAGAAAGAAATTGAAGAAGATATCATAAAATGGAAAGATTTTTCATGTTCATGGAGAGGTAGGACTAAGATAGTGAAAATGGAAAACTTAACCAAAACATACAGATTTTATGCAATCCCCATCAAAATTCCAACAAATTATTTATAAACCTTGAAAGAGCAAATAATTTCACCAAATGCCTAACTAGATGTCTGCATGTAGAATACAAATAGATCCATATTTATCACCCTATACAAAACTCAAGTCCAGGTCGATGTAATAGAAGAGTAAGTGAGAAATAGCCTTGAACACATTGGTACAGGATATAATTTACTGAATAGAACACCAGTGGCTCAGGCTCAAAATCAGCAATTAATTTATTGACTGTGATCATAGATGTTCACCAAGTTGTAGCAAATGTTGACTACCGTGCTCTGAATTAATACAAAACAAAAATCATAAAATAACTATGACTAACTCATAAGTTAGATGCAGACCTGAAAGAGGAGAGCATATTATAATGTTGCTTTGACATATAATAATAGTAATGGAAGCAATGAGATACTAAAAATTTATTAGTAACAAAACAGGACTGTGAGGTCCGGAAACAGAGAGGGCTGTGAGTTTTAAAAGAACAGAAAGAAATGATTTTGGATATAAGCAATGTATATCTCTGCATACCTTGAATCATAAGAGCCTTCATATTTTGTTTCCACCCGTTTATCTCAAGTGATTAGAGATGAACACATATAATTAAATACAGGCTGAAAAAGATGTAGACACAAACCATTTCATTGAAGACAAGTTAATAGATGTGATAACAACTAGATTTTATCTCAAAGGAAGTATTTGGTGTGTATCTATTCATATAAGCAGCAGTGCTATTGCAGTCTCTTAATGTGCCAGATTGTGCTTTACCTTGTGCAAAGAATTCCCTTAGCTCCTTCACAACGGCTGCCATAATATTTGAAACAAAACAGACAGCTTAAATTGCCATGCATGGATCAGTCCCTGATTCCACACCTGATTTCCAAGCAATATTCCCTTGGTATATTTTGAGTACCATAGGGTTTTATTTATTTCCAGAAGCAATTAGTCTAGAAATGTTTACACAACTGAGAAAGCAATTATCTGGTACATGACGAACAATATTTTTGGCAAACTGATTGTGAAGTAATATAAAATATTAATAACAGAAAATATAAGTCTAGGGTAAAATGTTTCATAAAAACTTTATCATTTTATCATTTTTTATTATTAGAAATTATATTTCATCTATAAATATTAAATAATATATTACTTTAAACTTTAAATGTCAAATATAATTGTTCAAGTATTTCAACACAATCATGTAATTCACTCAAAATATTACCGATAGATGTATTATTATAATTCATTTGATGAACTTTCAATTATAAAAAATTAAAGTAATTGATTGCAGAAAATGTGATTTGAAGAACTTTGTACTCCAAATTAAAATATTATTTTAACAACTCATATGTAAATGTTTAAGTATTTATTCAGCAATAATATATTTAAATAGAGTAAATGGCCAAACCATTTCTCATTAGAGTTATAGAAATGTAAGTTATGATGAGAATGAATTAATTGTTAAATGCTATATAAATTTAGCATCTTACACAACTCTGGCACTAAATATCATCAATACATAATTTGATGTTTTGGAAATTTTTATGCATTGCGGTTTTTAATTTTGATCTTATACTTCGTTGGCCCTATGATTCCAATCACCATCTGCATACTAACCTTAGATTTAACTAGTTACTGGCAGCATAAAAATACTTTCAGCACACCATGACAATAAAAGAGAAACAATTTTGCATCTACTGATAACATAATAATTTATGAAATAAACTTAAGTTCAAAAGATATGCTGGTTTTATTGGAAGCAATTTCACAGTCAACTCTGCTTTGCCTGACCACTCTAGCTTAGGAATCAAGATTCCTTTTATTTTTTTCTAGATTAGTTGCTAATATTACCTCTTAGATGCCACAATACACATAAGACACTAAATTTAATCTGTAATCTTTCTTCTTCATCTTCATCTGTTTATCTATCATTTCTCATGAATTTATCTATTTTTTTTATTTCTCCCATTTCTATTTACCTACCTTTCAATCTATTTATGTATTTAAATTACAGAGTAAGTTGCAATGATTAAAGATGCAGGAATTTTAATAGATTCATTGGTTGGCATAATTAATAAATTGACAGATTGTCATCCTAGCATGTTTGAGATAACAAGTCAACAAGGATACAAAAGGAGTCATTGTTTCGGAGTGGAGGTACAGGGTCAAGAGCTGAGCAGCATGGGCAGTGTGCACTTGAGGACAAGTGTCGGGAAATAGTTCAGGGCAAGTTGAGTTGAAGACATAGAGTAGCCAATTAGGGGTTGGGATTTAGCTCAGTGGTAGAGCGCTGACTAGGAAGCGCAAGGCCCTGGGTTCATCCCCAGCTCCGAAAAAAGAACCAAAAAAAAAAAGAAAACCAAGGAAAAAGAAGAGGAGAAATAGATAAAAGCATAACTAACAAAATAAAAGAGATAAAAAAAAAAAACACAGGAGAAAAAGACACCAAAGAAAACAAAACAAAAAAAAAAAAAAAACAGTGGTGATTACTGAAGCTTAGATAGAGAGCTAAAGGTTTCTTTTTGAGCTTATATCAATGAAAGAAGCCAGGACAGGAACACACACAGGAAAGATTCTGAAGGTAGAGAACAGAAAAGAAGGCTGATAAAGGGCTAGTTCCTCATGGTTTGTTCAGGCCACTTTTTTTCTTGTATATTTGTTGTTAGTTAATTTACTTATTTACTTTATATCCCTAGCACAGCTTCCATCCCTCCTCTCTTACCGCCCACCCTCTCTCTCACCTAACCTCTCTCAATCCTACCCCTACTTTCCCCACAAAAAAGGAAGGGCGTACATAGACATCAAATTCCTCAGCATATAAAGTTGTAATGGGAGTAGGCACGCCCTCTACTCTTGAGAGTAGCAAGGCAGCTTAGTTAGGAGTAAGAGATCCCAAGGCAGGCTATCTCTTTAGGAGTCCCATATGCAAACAAACCGCAATTGTTACAAATATGCAAAAGGCTGCGGTCCATAGCATGTATTCTCTCTGGTAGGTAGTTCTGACTCTGTGATCCTCATGGGCACAGGTCAGTTAATTCTGTGGGTTTTCTTGTGTGATATCCTTGACCTCCCTGACAAAGACAATTGTTCCTGCCCCTTTTGCACAGGCTTCCCCAAGCCCCATCTAAGATTTGACTATGGGTCTCTACATTGGTTTTCATGACATTCTGGGTAAAGCCTCTCAGACGGGAGTTATGCTAGGCTCCTGACTGGGAGTATAACAGAATATCATTAATAGTGTTAGGGGTGAGTCCCTTTCATGACATGGGTAAAAAGTTAGACCAGTCATTGTTTGGTCATACAATCAATTTCTGTTGAGTCAGAGGTAGCAATGAATAGCCTAGTAGGGGCACCGGTGGAAGGGGAAGCCTTTGGCCCTTCCAAGGCTGGACCCTCAGTGAACAGGATTGTTTGGGGGAGGGCGGTAATGTGGCGAGAATGGGGAGGGGAACATCTACATAGAAGGGGGGAGGGCTTAGGGGGATGTTGGCCTGGAAACCGGGAAAGGGAATTATATTTGAAATGTAAATAAGAAATACCCAAATTAATAAAGATGGAAAAAAAGAAAAAGAATGTCTCCTGAGAGGTATTGCCAGAGCCTTGCTGATATAGATGAGGATGCTTGCAGCTAACCATTGGACTGAACAAGGGGACCCCAATGTAGGAGTTAGAGAAAGGACTTAAGAAGCTGAAGGGGTTTGCACCCCCATAGGAAGAACAATATCAACCAACCAGACTCCACCAGAGCTAAACTACCAACTTATGGGTACACATAGAGGGACCCATGACTACAGCCACACGGCAGAGGATAGCATTGTCTACCATCAATATGAGGAAAAGCCCTTGTTCTTGTGAAGGTTCATTTCTCCAGTACAGGACAATGCCAGGGTGTTGAGGTAGGAGTTTGTGAGAAAATAGGAGCATTCTCAAAGAAACATGGGGACATGGGTAGGTGTATGGGATAGAGGGAAAGCAGATAACATTTGAAACGGAAATACATAAAATATCCAAGAAACATGAAATTTAAAAAAAAAGAAATTCCTCTGTTGCACATTCTCTGTTTAGCTCTGTACTCTATTTTTAATTTATTTTTCTTTTCTTTTGTTGTATATTTTCTTAATTTACATTACAAATGTTATCCCTTTCCCTATTTCCCTCCAGAAAACCCTTATGTCATCCCCCTGCCCCTTGCTTCTATTAGGGTGCTCCCTCACCCACCTACTCTCTTACTTCCCTTCCCTGGCATTTCCCTGAATTGGGGCTTAGATACTTCAGAGATTCAAGGGCCTCTTCTGTCATTGATCCCAGATAAGGCCATCATCTGTTACATATGCAGGTGGAGTCATGGGTCCCTCCATGTATACTCTTTTGTTGGTGGTTTAGTCCATGGGAGCTATGGGGTGTCTGCTTGACTGATATTGTTGTTCTTCCTGTGGGGTTACAAACCCCTTCAGCTTCTTTAGCCCTTTCTCTAAGTGCCCCGTTGAGGACCCTATTTGTAAATCATATTATTTTCTTTCCTGATGTCTATTTTCTTAAGTTATTAATATTTCATATATCAAACATCTGTCAGATATAGTGTTGGTGAAGATCTCTTGCCATTCTGTAGACTTCTGTCTTGTCCTTGTCCTTATAATTTCATGAGGCCCCATTTATTAATTGTTTGTCTTAGCTCATGTGGCAGTTGAATATGAGAAGTGATGCTCTTAGGAGGTATGGCTTTAGAAAGGAGATGTAGCCTTCTTAGAGTTTTTTCACTGTGGTGGAAGGGTTCCTTGGTTCCATACGTACACTCAAGTCATGCCAGTGTGATCCAGACTCAGTCATGCCAGTGTGATCCAGACTCAGTCATGCCAGTGTGATCCAGACTCAGTCATGCCAGTGTGATCCAGACTCTCCTCCTGGCTGCCTGATGAGGACTCCCTCCTATCTGCCCTTGCCTCAAAATGTAGAACTCTTTACAGCATGAAATCAGGGGTGGTGAGACTTCTGGAAGTTCATTTTGTGTACAGTTTTGTTTTAGCTATACTGTTTTTTGTGTCTTTTTTCCCTCACTTTTTAGTATGAAGTTGTGTATTGTTCTTTCAAGTTCTGTCAAGAATTGTGTTGGAATTTTTATTGGAATTTCATTGGATCTGTAGATTAATTTTTGTAGGATTGCCATTTTTCCTATTTTAATCCTACTGATGCAGAAGGATAGGATATCTTTTCATCTTCTAATATCTTCTGTTTCTTCAAATATTTGAAATTTTTGTCATACATGTCTGAAAAATATTTCCCTAATTTCATTCTCGGTCTATTAATTATTTGTAGAAGGGCTACTGATATTTTTGAGTTAATTTGTATCCAGACACTTTGCTGAAATTCTTTACCAGTTGTAAGAGTTCTCTTTTAGATTTTTTGGGGGGCACTTATGTGCACTATCATATCATCTACAAACAGAAATACTGGGACTTTCTCTTTTCCAATTTTTATACACTTGGCCTGCTTTATTGGAGGCCAATGAAGTTGTCCATTGCTCTAGTTAAAACTTAAAAGTTATTTTTAATATAGACAGAAACAGTGGATAGACTTGTCTTACACCTGATTTTGTGGAATTCTTTAAACTTCCTCTCAATTTAGTTTGCTGTTGGCTATCAGCTTGCTGGGTATTGCCTTTATTGTGTTTAGTATGTGCCTTGTATCCCTGAGTCCTCCAGGAATTTTATCTTCAAGAGGTGTTGGATTTTTGTCAAAGGCTTTTACTAATCTAGTGGGATGATCCTCTCATTTTTTCCCTATCAGTTTGCCTATATGTTGTATTTTATTGATGGATTTTCCTTGTTGAATCATTCCTGCATTTCTGGGGTGAAGCATACTTGATCATGGTAAATGTTGTGGTCTAATATTTAATTTGCAAGTACTTCAAAGAATATTTTGCATCAATGTTCATTAGAAAAATTGCTCTGAAATTTTCTTTCAATGTTGAGTTTTTGTGAAGTTTAGGTATCACGTTCAAGTTGGCCTCATAAAATGAATTTAGCAATGTTCTTTCATTTACTATTTTGTGGAATAAATTAAGGAGTAGTAGTATTAGTTCTTGTGCAGTTTGGTAGAATTCAGTCATAAAACTATCTGGCCCTGAGCATTTGTATGGTTGAAGACTTTTAAAGACTGTTTCTATTTCTATTGGATATAGGTTTATTTTAATGGTTTAGATGAGCTTAATATAACTTTCATAACTATATTTGTCAAGAAAATGGTCCTTTTCACTTAGCTGTTACAATTTTGTGAAGTAAAATTTTGGAAGTAAGACCTGATGATCTTTTGGATCCCCTTGTGGTTTACTTTATGTCCCCATTTTCATTTCTGATTTTGTTAATTTGGCTACTCTGTCTATTGTAACTGTGGGATTTTCCACCCTTTCTCTTGTTACCAAAGTAATGACCCTGAGATTCATTATACATGAATAAATGCCTAGGCCATAACTTTGGGTTTGTTCCCCAACTAGGTCATAACTCAATTAATCAATGTCTTCTATTCTACGAGTGCCACAAGGCTGTTTACCCATCCTCAGTTTCAAGTAATTGTCTCCTCAGAGTTTGGGGTTAATTTACTTCTCTACCAGACTCTATCCTAGAGTTTCTCTTTCCCTAGTAGAACTATATTTCTTATATCCTACCTTAGTTCATTGGTAAATCAGCTCTTTAATGGCAGGCTATGCTTCGATGACATATATAAGAGATTCTCTCTATACTGTATCCCTTTTAGTAAGTTTCATTGAGCGTTTCTCTGCCTTACTAACTTTCTCTAAGAACCAAGATTAGGTTTCATTGATTCTTTGCATTGTTCATTTGTTTCTATTTTATTGATTTCAGCCCTAAATTTGATTATTTTTTCTTTGGTGTATTTGCTTTGTTTCTTTGTTTGTATTTTTTGTTTTGTTTTTTGATGTTGTTATTCTGCAGGTTTCTGGTGTGCTGGTGTATCTAGTGTGAAAGATCATTTCTTTTTTATGAGGATACTATGAACTTTCTACTTAACACAGCTGTCATTGTGTCCCAGAATTTTGGGTATGTTGTGACTTCATTTTCATTGAATTCTAGAAAGTCTTAAATTTCTTCATTTATTCCTTGATCCAGTGGTCACTGAATAAAAAGTTGTTTAGTTTCCATGAGTTGGTAGGATTTCTGTTGTTTCTATTGTTGTTGAAGTCCAGCTTTTACCTATGGATGTTTCATAATCAAGAGGAAGTTGTTTCAATTTTGTTGTAACTGTTGAGGCCTGCTTTGTGACAGAATATATACTTGATTTAAAAAAAAAGATTCCATCAGATAGTGAGAAGAGCGTATATTCTTCTGTGTTTGGGAGAAATATTCTATTGTTACAATAAAAAAGACATGGGCTAGCAGAATAACTGCAAAAATAGGATCCATCATTCAACTGCATGAAAGAGAAATACCTGGAATCAAGTATAGACATTACTTCAAAGTAAGGGCTGAAAAATCTTTCTGTTAGGTCCAATTGATATATAACCTTTGTTAGTTTCATTATTTCTCTATTAGTTTCTGTCTTAATGAACTCCTTGTTCTGAGAGTGTATTTGGTAAAGTTGTCTGGTACTAATATTTGGGGTTTGATGTGTGATTTACATTTTAGCAATATTTCTTTTACTGATGTCTGTGCCCTTGCATTTGGGGCATATATTCAGAATAAATGTCATCTTGATGAATTTTTCCTTTGAAGAGTATGAAATGCCATTTCCCATTCCTTTCGATTAATTGTGGTTTAAAGTCTATTTTAATGGACCTTAGAATGACTACTCCAACTTACTTCTTGGGTACATGTGCTTGGGAAAGATTTTTCAGCCCTTTACTTTGAAGTAATGTCTATATTTGATTCCCAGGTGTGTTTCTCTTACATGTGGGTGAATGATGAATCCTATTTTTGCCGCCACTCTCCTAGCCTATGTCTTTTTATTGTAAATTGAGTTCATTAATGATAAGAGATAGTAAAGACAAATGATGGTTAATTCTCATTATTTTACTTTTTTATGTTGGTAGCATAGGTAGTGTGTGTGTGTGTGTGTGTGTGTGTGTGTCATTTTTTTGTTTTGTTTTTGTTTTGCTGGTATATAATTACTTATTTCCTGAGTTTTTCTTAGATGTAGTTAACATCTATGTGTTGGAGTTTTCCTTCTAATATCTTCTGTAGGGCTGGATTTGCAGATAGACATTGTTTAAAATTGTTTCCGTGATGTCTTTTCATGGATTATCCTTTTCTTCATCTATTGTGTTTGAAATTTTGCTGGGTATAGTAGTGTTTTGTTTCTTAGAGTCAGCTAGGTATCTGTCCTGACCCTCTGGCATTTAGAATCTCTGTTGAGATGTCAGGTGTAAATTCTGATAGGTCTGCCTTTATGTTACGTGGCATTTTTCCTTGTGGCTTTTGATATTCTTTCATTGTTTGGCACATTTGGATCTTATGGATTATGTCCTTATGCTGGTCTTTTGCCATCTGATTGTTCCTGTTGCTGGAGGTTTGCTTGTCTATACTGTCCACAGGATTCAGGGAATGCAGGAAGGGTTGTTGTTCTGAAATTGGAGTGCAGGTGATAGGATATAATTTACCATTCTGGAGTGTGCATTCTGGAGATTGGTCTGGCAATGGTTTGAGGCTGTGGTAATAGCAGCCAGCCCTCCAGGAATCCATATAGTTGTAGGCAAGATCAATCTATGTTCTTATTAAACCTAAGAACAGCAGATCATGCATTGCATCACTGACAATAGGCTGAGACCTCCCCTATCAATCACTAATTAAGAGAGTGCCAGATATGAAGAATGCATTTTCTCCATGGGGGTTCTTCCTTTCAGTTAACTGTAGCAAGTATGAAGTCGACATAACACTGGCACAATTGACATCTTATGACACAAAAACATATCAGTTAAGCCACAACTTTTCATTTCTTTATCTTTCACAGGATTACAAAATAATGTCAATATTACAATATAAACATTTCAAATTTTAACTTTGGTGTTTTAACTGTGGGCTTCTGAAAATACAAAATAAATTAACTACTTCCTTCTTTCAAATGGGAAGACCCAGAGCATAGTCATAATCTGAATGAAGCAAAACCCATTTAGAACAGTGTTAGATATCTAGGATTTGCTCACAATCTTTTTCCTGTAAAGGACTGTTATCTCTGCCCTCTGCAGCACACAATTTGGTTACCTATCTCCAAGCTTCTTCTTCTTTCCAACACTGGTGACAAGCTTTTTGATAGTCCCACATTATTGGCATCTCCACATCAGCTAGAGACCTTTGATGCAACTTGTTTGAACTTTCACCAATAACCTATTATTGAATCTCTTTAGGGACTACAGCCCTGCAACACACTGCCAAGACTTAACTGCTTTATATTACCCCTTCAGTCTTTCAAAACATTACAACATGGGTGACCTTACACAGCCAATTGAGCTGCCAGCATGATGTATACAACCTCGGCTATGTGTACATACCTGTTTGTTGACCCCGAGGAAACACTTCCCAGAAGAATTCACCTCAGTAATGCTCATCCCTTCTTGATCACAGATGATTCTTCCAGTGGAGTAATCACTAGCGCAACAAACAGAACATTTTATTTTAGTGGTTCTAGTTTCTTGAGAATTACAGCCAGCTCTTCAGCTCCAGTTGACCAGAGTTGTCACAGAAAATGGTCAATCATTTTTTTTGTTCTCTCTAAAACTTTATAGGCCAGCATTCCATAGTCTCTACTAATCTCAACATTCTTTATTTTAAAGACTTATTTGTATTTTTTTTTCTTTTTTTCGGAGCTGGGGACCGAACCCAGGGCCTTGCGCTTGCTAGGCAAGCGCTGTACCACTGAGCTAAATTCCCAACCCCGTATTTTTATAAGTATACTATAGCTGTCTGCAGACACATACCAGAAGAGGGCACCAGATCCCATTACAGATGTTTGTGAGCCACCATGTGGTTGCTAGGAATTGAACTCAGGAACTCTGTAAGAGCAGTCAGGGCTCTTAACCACTGAGCTATCTGTCCAATCCTAATCTAAACATTCTTAACTCCCAAGTATCTAATGAACATCCCACTGAGCACCCATTACTCAATGACTATTCCAACCCAAATTTCCAAAATCTTTCCATCATCCTCCTGGAAATAGCATGCTCAGATCTAGACCACAAATACCCATCTATACTTGTATCAACTTATGTTTAAATAAGGGTAACTATGGTTGTTATGAAATGCTGTGGCCAAAGTAACTTGATGAGAAAAGAGTTTATTTCAGTTTCCAATTCCAGGCACAACAGTCCATCACTGAAACAAGTCAGTGCAAGAATTTAAACAGCAGGAACCTGTAGGTAGGTTCTGACCATAAGCTGTGGAGGAGTACTGCTTATTGGTTAGTTCCTCACAGATTAGTAAGCCTTCTTTCTTATAGGAATAATGACCCTCTTTCTTAGAAAATCCATGGATTGTATGACCCACAGTGGGCTGGGCCCTCTCCCGTCAAGAAAATGATTAACAAACAGATCTTACCATGACATTTTCTCAGTTGAGTTTCCCTCTTTTGAGATAACTACTTTTGTCAATTTGACATAAAGCCAACCAAAAACATCAACAGGAATTGTAATTATTAGCTAGTTTTCACACTCAATGAAGATGCTGTGCAGGCTTATGTGGGAGAAAAGGTATTGGTGATCCTACTCAGCTGTGAACACTAGATAATTTGATACCAAACTGCAAGACATAATATGTCCACTTGCTAACCCATGGCATGATTTTTACAGAGGCAACCAATTTGTCCAATTGGATTTGCTGCCTTCTCAGATAACCTATGCCTGGGACTGTAAACCCAGTGAAAACATGTGACCGTGCATATTATAAGCACTAGAAGGTAACTTGTTACTCTTGTTGGGTTAAATCAAATGATCTCAAACTGGCTTTGAAGAATTTCTGTTTAAAACTATAGACAAAAATTGCTCTCAACATTTAGAAGAGTTTTTAGTGAAATGTAGATATTCATTGCTTGTCTATGAGAATATACAGCTGCCCCTATGCTCGAATTACGCTAGATGCACAGAACACATGTAACTCAAGAGGGATGACCAAAATGCGAATGCTTCAGTCCTTCTTTAAAAGGGGAACAAGAATACCCTTGGGAGGGAATAGGGAGGCAAAGTTTAGAACTGAGGCAGAAGGAACACCCATTCAAAGCCTGCCCCACATGTGGCCCATACATATACAGCCACCCAATTAGACAAGATGGATGAAGCAAAGAAGTGCAGGCCGATAGGAACCAGATGTAGATCTCTTCCTGAGAGACACAGCCAGAATACAGCACATACATAGGCGAATGCCAGCAGCAAACCATTGAACTGAGAACGGGACCCCCTTTGAAGGTATCTTTCAAAGGACTGAAAGAGCTTGAAGGGTCTTAAGACCCCATATGAACAACAATGCCAAGCAACAAGAGCTTCCAGGGACTAAGCCACTACCCAAAGACTATACATGGACTGACCCTGGGCTCCAACCTCATAGGTAGAAATGAATCGCCTAGTAACAGCACCAGTGGAAGGGGAAGCCCTGGGTCCTGCCAAGACTGAACCCCTAGTGAATGTGATTGTTGGGGGGAGGGAGGTGATGGGAGAAGATGGGGAAGGGAACACCCATAGAGAAGGGGGGGGGGCTAGGGGAATGTTGGCCCGGAAACCGTAAACTGGGAAGGGGAATAACAATCTAAATGTAAATAAGAAATACTCAAGTTAATAAAGATGGGGAAAAAAAAGATTCAAACATGGCTATTTCTTTCCATAAAGTAACCCTACTTTCATTGTTTCAAATTAAAGGTGTGTACTAAGGACATGTCTGCATTCCAGATTGATCATATCTTTGGATGTTATCCCTTGCTGTAGCAACTATGTTACTGGTTTAAAATTCCTCTACATTCTAATGACTTTATCACCTTCTACTCTTTCCTATCCTAGACCTAACTAACTCCATTGTTCCTGCTTAGAAAATGTAAATTCTCCTCCAAGATTGTATTGGTGAAGACATACTAAGAGGGAAAAGTCCCTAATTAAACAAGCTAATGTTGATAAATGAAAGAATAATTGTAAAAATCCTATAAGAGTTTTTCTAAGCTCTGAACTTCATGAAATGACCATGTTAGGAAATTGCTATGATAAAAACACAATATTTAATTTAAACAATGTATTAAGGAAGATATGAATTTAAATTCAATAATACTTCAGAATTTTCAGTCCACAGTTTTCTGGGTTGGGCCTGTGGTAACACATCATAGTAGGCTGACTTGACAAAGAAAAATCACTCACCTTAAAGCTGAAAAGCAAAAGATAAAAGATTGAAGTGAGATAATGAATCATATTTGGAAGAATTTCGTAACAATTATCTGATATCATTTCACAAGACCCACCTTTTAGTTGTTAAATACCTTTGATTAATATCTTCTTGAAAAGTGAAAGTTTAAAATGTATAATTTTAAGATCAAAGAACAAAGATCAATAACAAAGTCATAGAAGTAATTTTCACATAAAAAGAAATAAATTTAAAGATCATGACTTTTTTTTTAATGCCAGTCACATTTTTTTTTCTGCAGACACTGTGCTATGTAAACAAAAAGTTTTAGTTAATTAGAAAGGACAACTGAATTAGTAGGATTGAAATGTAAGTAGTAACTTGTGCTATTCAATACACAGAGAACTAAAACAAGTATTTAGCATGTCATAAGGTAAATTTCAGCTATATATGGGTCATTTAATTTACGTTATATCTTACTCTCTTTAGGTTTGTTAAGTTCTGGTGACATTCTACCTTACTGTAAATTACAGTGTGTGTAACAATGTCTTTTGCAAAGCTGTCTTGATCCACTTTAAATGCATCTTTGGACTCTATTCTTGGCCATGACTCTGCATCTGGTTATACATGCACATGGCACAGCTTTGCAATACCACCTACATCCATACAGCACAAACTGATGAGTGCCCTGACCTATTTCTGAGAGAATAAAGTATGCCACACTACAACTTTATATGGATAAACTGTGGCTGCACAAGTTCATAGATGTGGGGTCATCATGTCAGAAAACAAATGTTCAAAGGCTTGATATATTTTCCAGAAATATTAAAGGATATGACACCCTCTGCTTGACCACATAATGAAAATGGAACTGAATAGTTTGATGAAAATAGCCTGTACCAACCTGTCAATTGCCTATCTGGTACATAGTTAAAGACAATGAAAGGTGAAATGAATGAATGAATGATCACTGAGTTACCAAAGGGCATTTTTAGGATCAATGCTTGTTTGTCAACCATGCTCCTTGCATCTTCTCTTCCATCTTTTTTGGCAATCTGGACATGAAGTCTATTACTGCTGCTCTATCATCTGGACCTAGTCTTGACATTTTCTCTATTCAGGTGAGTGAAATATGCAGTTCAACTATTATTCTACCAAATGACTTACAGACTATTTCCAGCATACTTGATCTGTTATCTTCCCATTCTCCATTAAACTATATTTGAGTCTGTATTCAACTTTTCTGGTACTATTTGTTGCTCTGTGGATTCTGCTAAGGCTCCATAAGAATTTGAAACCTTTTTGAAACTGTGCAGGTATGCTTGTATGTGTGTCTCAATATATATGTATATATGTACATGGAAATATTTATATACACATGAGCTTGTTGTATGATGTGTAAAGTGTTATTTAAGAGTTTATATTAATAATTAATATTGGATAAAAAAAACCTGTGATTGCCACATCTACAGCAACATGGAGGTGATAATCTATAGTGAGTAGTTTCCACTGAAATTCGTGCATCATGCGGATTTATTTAATACATCAAGTACTGACTGGGACAGCAGTGATATATTTCTAAAATAATAAGCTCATTACTAGTAGAAGTGTTATTGTGACACTTCTAGATAATAACAAATCAATATGATATCATATAGAACAAAATATTAAGCATATGCATATTAATGCCAATGTTTTTCATATATCTTATTATTTTATTTAGATGAGCCAGAAAACTTTAGAGAAAATGTAGACATGTAATGTCAAAAGACACATTTCACAGAGGTAGACTGAAAGTTGCATGCAACATTATTGGTAGCATGTTTTTGTAACGTGTACAGGTCAGTGAGCTCAACAGCCAACAGAAGAACAAAATAAAGAGAGAAAATGTAAAGAAGAGGAACAAAGTATAGTTGGAAGGGCATAAAGGAGAGATGGAGGAAAGGGAAAAGGAGACTGAGGAAACAGGAAAATGAGAAAAAGTTGTGTCACTTGCTTAGTATTGTGTTCAACAATTATAACTAAAATATATACAATATATTGCAATTAACTAAGTTATCCATTATTAAGCCTCATTTTATTTTCTATAATTAATTTGAAATTATGAAACAAGTAGATTTTTATATATTATTGTGTAAATCTAAGACGTATCAGAGATCAAATATTATTCATTGACTGTACTAAATAAAAATATTTATTTCTTAGCCTAGTAAATATTTTCATTTACTTTGTATAAAAAATAACTGTGTAAAATACATAATATATATCAGATGACATAGCATATTAATATGAGAAAACTATTGGAAAAAAACAGTCATGATTATATACCATCAAATATGTATACCTATTAAGTTTATATTTCCCAAGTGATACACAAATAATCTAAAAGTAATTATATTAAGAAATAATAAAGTAATTTGACTATAAAATGTTATACTAATAATACTTTTCTTGATGTGATAAAATAAAATGATCAAGAGAAGATTAGGAGTAAAGGTTTTATTTTAACTAAAAGTTCCAGGAGACACTGTCCATAATTCATTATTCTGAAAAAAATACAAATCTATGATAATAAATAATAATGCCTTCCTCTATTCACATAGCATTTATATATTATATAATATATAAATATACATTTCATTAGCTTTAGTTTTTGCTTAGCACCATTAAACAGTAGAATGAATCTCTTATAGTTATTTCTGTCAGTTATTACTAATCACTTTGATGCAAACTGCATTTAATAACTATAGCTTCAGTTTGGTGCTTTTTTTAAGGTCATGGAAATACAGTAAAGACCTTATCCATTTATTGAGCATCTGAGAGGCTCCTCCGAACAGCTGACTCAGACAGACGCAGATACCCACAGCCAAAGAGCGAATGGAGATTGGGGACTCTTATGGAAGAATAGGGAGAAGTATTGTGGTCCTCGAAGGCAGTACAATCTCCATAGGAAGACCAACAGAGTCAACTAACCTGAACCCTTCAGGCTCTCAGAGACTGAACCATCAAACAAAGAATATACTCGGGCTTGACCTAAGGATTCCCACAGTATATAGTAGATGCGCAGCATGGTTTTCATTTGGGTCCCGAACAACTAAAGCAGGGGCTATCCCCAAAAGCATTGCCTATCCTGGATTATGTTTTTCTAGCTGGGATGGCTTGTCTGGCCTCAGTCTGAAAGGATGCACCTAGCTCTGCAGAAAGTTGATGTGACTTGGGTCGGGGGATACCTCCCAACAACTCAAAAGAAAAGAGGGCGAGTGATGGGGGAAGTATTGAGGGACTGGATGAACAGGAGCCAGGCAGTGAGTGGAATAAAAGATCAATATGTAAAAGAAAAAGAAAAAAAAAGAAAGAAAATTCAGTAGCTTATTTCTTGCTATTATAAATGAATCTATTATTAAGAAACTCACCAAGGATTATGCTGCAATATACAAAAGCATACACCAGGTTTATTGTATTATAAACATGTTCAGAATTATTTTTTCATGCCCAATTGTTTCCTAAGCTTCTAAGCTTTGTAGTTGTTACTTTTCCATAGATAAGATTATGAATATAATACGTTTTATTTAGGAACTTTTAAACAATTTGTCTTTTTATTATACTAAAATGTCTATTATTGTTCCAAAATTAATACTTTTGTGCTATGTGTTATCATATAATAAGATAGTTACTAGCCTTTCCTGAGATTTTTCTTTGTATATATCTCACTTTAATTATAATAATCAGTGTACTTATATTTTGATTCATTTGTAAGCATCACATAATATGAATGCGCTATAGTTTATGGCTGACTGAATTTGAACGGGGAATTAACACATCTATTTGCAGTGATTTATTTTACATTTACAATATTTTCAACTCTCTGGTGTTATGCCATCTCTTCATTGTAACTCATTATATTTATTGTTTACTCATTTTGTCTTCATTTATTTAGCTTTTCCTCTCTGGATTTTTCAATGATGATGGCATTACATATTATTATGTATACCAAACTCTCACTAGTTCTCATTCCATTGTCTGTACTCATTATCCAATAATGGTGGAAAAAATAACTTCAGATATTAACATTAATTCTAGTTGATATTCCACCTCTGTGACACTCAAATTCATAGTTATGTTTGCTTATTACTATCTTCTTCACTTTTACTCTTTCAGAAATGGTAACAAACATAGCTCAAATCTTAACTACTCAATTCATAAAGTTCATTTTCTCTTACCCCAAATAACTTGTGAGAACATCCCAGCAAGCTCTGTGGTCTTAATGATTACTTTATAACTCAGGCAAATTCCAAGTATTCGTTTCTCTTTCTTCCCCCCATGGGAGGTCTTTCCATGTTTTGATATCATCTACAATTAGTTCTTTCTTTTTTTATTTTATTTTTCTTGGATATTTTATGTATTTACACTTCAAATGTTATCCCGTTTTCCCCTCTTCCCTCCCCCGTTTCTATGAGGATGCTCCCATTCCCATCTACCCACTCCAACCTCCGTGCCCTGGCGTTACTACATTGGGGAAGTGAGCCTTCACAGGACCAAGGGTTTTCCCTCCTATTGATGCTGGACAATGCCATCCACTGCTACATATGCAAGTGGAGCCATGGTAGTTTAGTACCCGGGACCTCGGCAGTGTCTGGTTGGTTGATATTGTTGTTGTTCCTAGAGTGTTGCAAACCCATTCGTTTCCTTCAGTCTTTTCTGTATCCCCTCTATCGGGGTCCCCTTGTTTAGTTCCATGGCTAGCTGCCACCACCTTCATCTGTATCAGTCGGGCTCTGGAAAAACCTCCCAGGGAACACCCATATCTGCCTCCTGTCAGCAAGCACTACTTGGCATCAGCGATAGTGATTGGATTTGGTGGCCATAGCCATAAGCTGGAAAGAATCCAAGTGTCCTTCATCAGAAGAATGGATACAGAAAATGTGGTACATATCCACAATGGAGTACTACTCAGCTATTAAAAACAATAACTCCATGAAATTCTTAGGCAAATGGATGGAACTAGAAAATATTCTGAGTGAGGTAACCTGGTCACAAAAGAACACAAATGGTGTGCACTCACTGATAAGTGGATATTATCCTCAAAGCTTGGAATACCTAAGAAAAATGCAATGGATCAAATGAAGTCCAAGAAGAAGGAAGACCAATGTGTGATGTTTCATTCCTTCTTGGAAGGGAGAATAAATACTCACGGGAGAAAATACAAAGACAAAAAGTGGAGCAGGGACTGAAGAAAAGGTCATCCAGAGACTGACCCACCTTGGGATCTATCTCACATGCTGCCACCAAGTATTCATTTCTACATGGTCTTATTTTTTTTTGTTTGTTTATTTTCTACCTTTGAATGCCAGAATTTTATATTGTACCAAACTGAAGTCTAGGAAATGCCATCAGTTCATGTACTTTGTCTGAATGAATGAAATAACAGAGTAGTGTATCAAAACATATTGTGTCTTTATTGCCCTGAGAGATCAAGGAAGTTTGAATTATTGCATGGATTGCACGTTAAACAAATTGCTACCTTTCTCACAGAAGACCTTCTGTTATGCATGACAACACATCAGTATCACCAGTCATTAAATTCTAGCCTGTCATGCTGTATGTATATTTAAATATATTAAGAATTATAATGTTTAATTATTATATCAAATGTTCAATAATATATGAACAACAAATAATATATCTTGATATTTAAATGTATAATATGTTGATTGAATTTTAAAGATTGAGAGCTAGGTTATAAGTTATTATATTCTGATAATGTTTATGGTAGTCAGTTTTGCTGGTTTTATAGGATTATCTTCTACATTTCCATATAAACTCCATTATACATGTGAAATTTGTATGCACTATGAATTTAATTTTAATTACAATCATATTATTGCTGTACAGTTTTCTTCATTTTCCTTTGTCTCTGTAATATATAGCTGATCCAGAGATAAGGCAGGTTTCTCTAAGTCATGAGATTCTGGTAACTATCAAGAATGAGGAGAAATTAAATATTCATCTCAATATACACGAAAGTATATTTTAGAAGTTCAGATTTGAATACTAAAATTCCAGTTAATACAATTGAACTTAAATACAGTGTGAGACAGACTTAGCAACTTAGCAGAAAAGTAATGCCAAGGAATATGGTCAATCATTCTTTGAACAACTAAATTTGGAGAATTTGTCTGACGTAATAGATTTTCACATCTTCAATCTATTGATGAACTCCTTCCTCCAGTGAAAAGCTTAACCAATAAATCATGATTAACTGTGGTTAGTTATAGCTCTCAACACAGCAACAACTACACATTACTAACTCCAGCTAAGTTTCTATTCACATGTTTTAATAATAGCTGGCATGCAGTTTGTATCAGCTATGGCGAGGGAAAAATGATCTTGCCCTCAGAAATATCTGGATCTGTGCCTGGGTTACGAATGTTGCTTTGGATCACAGTTGCACAGACAGAGTGGCAGATGGTCTTTGATATTCCTTCCACATTGTAACAAGTCTTTTTCTCTGTAGCTGAAGTGATTTCTAGCATTGAAGGCTAGCTACACTTTTTTTCTTTTGTTTTTGTTTTTGTTTTTTTCACTTATTTCCACGTCAGAGAGTCAGATTGTAGAGGTGAAAACTTTCAAAATCAGCTCTTCAATGGCAGAAATTAGAATAGTCCAAAAATTTCTTAGAGAAAATAGAAGTCTTAGTGAAGTACTGAGAATACTTCATGGTGATGTTAGTATATGACACCTTCAGTAATGTCAGAGAGATTACTAAAGCAGCAAAAACAAAGGCAGGGGGAGACTCTAATTTTCAGAGAAACCATAATAGAATCAAATATTTAGGGTTATAATAAACCTAACATATAAATGTAGGTAAATATTTTGCTTGCATGTGATTCTATGATATATTTGCATGCCTAGTGATCATTTAAGAGACAAGATATTAGCTAGACCTCATATCCTAAGTTAATAATGTACCTTGAAGACATTTAAGATCTAAGACTTCTATCCCATTGCCTACTCAAGACCTCTTTAATATGCGTATAAATTAACAATGTAATAAAAGAACTTAATTGCCTTGGATTTCTCATATAACCAAGTCTTACAATCTAAATCGTTGGGTAACTGTAATGTTATGTTATGTATACTTCCTTGCTCTGACCAAGTTAATGCACAAGTATTACTTGCTGAAAACATCAAGCACAAAAGTTGAATACAAGTTCTAAAATTCTGAGGATCCAGCTATACCTCTCTTGGGCATATACCCAAAAGATGCCCCAACATATAAAAAGACACGTGCAATGTTCACCTCTTTTTATAATAGCCAGAAGCTGGAAAGAACCCAGATGCCCTTCAACAGAGGAATGGATACAGAAAATGTGGTACATCTACACAATGTATTACTCAATCAAAAACAACGACTTTATATGAAATTAAAGGCAAATGGTTGGAACTTTCATTCTGAGTGAGCTAACCCAATCACAGAAAGACATACATGGTTGCACTCACTGATAAGTCTAAAAATGCTTGAATTACCCTAGGGCCTAACAAATGAAACTCAAGACGGATGATCAAAATGTGAAGGCTTCACTCCTTCTTTATAACAAGAATACCCTGTTAAAACAGAGACTGAAGGAACACCCATTCAGAGCCTGCCCACATGTGGCCCATCTAGAGCCACCCAATTAGACAAGATGGATGAAGCAAAGAAGTGCAGACCGACAGGAGCCGGATGTAGATCGAACCTGAGAGACACAGCCAGAATACAGCAAATACAGAGGCGAATGCCAGCAGCAAACCACTGAACTGAGAACGGGACCCCCGTTGAAGGAATCAGAGAATGAACTGGAAGAGCTTGAAGGGGCTTGAGACTCCATATGTACAACAATGCCAAGCAACCAGAGCTTCCAGGGACAAGCCACTACCTAAAGACTATACATGGACTGACCCTGGACTCTGACCTCATAGGTTATCCTAGTAAGAGCACCAGTGGAAGGAGAAGCCATTCCTGCTAAGACTGAACCCCCAGTGAACTAGACTGTTGGGGAGGGCGGCAATGGGGAGGGTGGGAGGGAACACCCATAAGGAAGGGGGAGGGAAGGGGATGTTTGCCAAATGTACATAAGAAATTCAAGTTAATAAAAAAAAATCTAAAAAAAAAAAAAAAAAAAAAAAAAAAAAAGGTTGAAACCAACCATTTGTAGACATCGGTTGATAAACAATGATGTTTGTTTTCTGAATCAGTTGGGATATATTGGAGTCAAGGACTTAAATCCTTGTAAAACTCTGCTAAGAACTTTTGTAAAGGGTTTTATTTTTTCTCACACTTTTTTTTCTTTGCTGCTTCAGAAAGACAGAGTGAGTTCTTGTGATAGACACATGTAAGACAAACTCAAGTTGTATAACAGATATACGCAGGGACAGATGCAGTCTCAGACAGGCACAAATTCAGACTTAGCAACAGACTAGAAAAGGCATAGAAAGGAAAAAGTAGAGAATTCAAATCTGAGCTCATTGGGTTAAAGAACTCCATGGGAAGCACTTTAGTTTCATTTATGTGACACCAGCACATGAATTATAACTCAGCAATGCATATAATATGTGAAGAAAATATAGTTTTAGAAACTTGATAATAACACATAGGCTTTGACATTTGTGATGTCAAAAATGGCATCTTTTGTGGTATTAGTACTAAAGAACACTAGCATAAAAATTTTAGTGGTAACATAATGAAGAAGGAAGGTTAAAATCTTAGTGTGTGCACTTTGCTATCACATCGATTACTGAAAAATTAATAATCAGATAATGTTTAACTTACATATAGTGTAATATTTACTTAATTGAACAACTGCTATCACTTGTAACCCTTTCAATATTTAATTAGTTAGAAATCTAGAATATCTTTTTTTATTTTAATTCATTTGTAATGTTAATGTGAACTTTTAGTTAAAGCTAATACTTGACATCAAATGCACAATGATATGGACATGCTTAGTGATCTGCTATGCTATCCATTTTCTCTGTGATGTAACAATGGAAAATATATATGGCCTTTTCTCTCTTTGATGAATCCTCTGACTTCAGTTGATCTTTTTTTATTATTATTATTATTGTACCAGGAAATGTTGACTTGAGATGAGAATGTATTCAAAGAATTTATAAATACTAGATGATGTATGAACTCCAAATAGTAAACTTTGTTCAGGTTTTATGATGAACACTTTATTTTTGTTCTTTATATTTTACATAAAACACATATTTATACTGCTTTATTTTTCATATCATCTATTATATGTTTTGTATTTCATTATATCATTGTTTAGTGTCTCTTAAGTTCCTTATATTTTGAATTACAGAATTATTTGGGAGGAAAATTATCTATCTAGTGTTTAGCCTTGTCCTATTGTTATAATTTAAATATTCATGAAATACACATGCAAATATATTCATTTGTATATTATAAAATATCTTTTTCTTTACCTGTTTGTAAGGCGATTTTTGAGTATATTAGAATATGTCAGGCTTGGTTTTATTAAACAATAGTAAATGGTATAGATGTTTTTGTCTTTCAATAATTATTTTATATGAATCCAGATTTTAGTATTTTGCCATTATAACACGTTCTAAGTTTTCTTCAGCTAATTTGTAATGTACATAAATGATAATTTTTATAAGCTCTTTCTTGATAATTTTGTTGTTATTACATAACCTCTTTCTAATTTCTTTTTACTGTTGAATTTGACATTGGTATAGACTCTGGAGCCCTCTTTTGCCTATTCTTTCAATGGTACCATGAAATTTCTGCATTTATTCTACTTTTATGTGTTTTATTTAAAAGGTGTATCTTTGAGACAACATACAGTGGGATGTGTTTACTATGTTTAAATCAATTAATCTAATCTCTATTGATTAGAAGTTTAATTTGTTCTTGTTTTGTTTTTTGGCAAAGTTTCTGTTTACTGCAGTCTCTATTTCTGTGTCCATCTTGAGCTTCCTATCTCACTATCTATGTCTATCTCTCTATCCATCTATTTATCTAACTCTGTCTTTCTTGTCTCTGTTTCTGTCTCTGTCTCTTTCTCTTTCTCTCTGTGTATATGCATGTATCAGGTAATATTTTTTTATTCTAATCCCCAGGTTCCTTGGATCATTATATTTTAACTGTATGAAAAGAGTTTGAAGAATTTTTATGTATATGCTTTGTCTTTACTTTCTTAAGAGGAAATAGGACCTCAGATTTAAGAAATATCAAAAACTAGGTTTGTTTCTTTTTTTTTGCTTTTTATTTGTTTTTTAACAGATTTCAGTGTTATACAGATATAATCAATATTATACTTATATAATCTTTAAAGCAGAGTACTTCACACCATGATGGACATATAGGAAGTTTTTCTATTTTTTTTATACCTACATAATTATCTAGGAAGCAAGAATTAGTTTTTGCTAAAACAGTTCATTTTTACATGCCAAAAATTAGCGTTTGAATGAGGTTTTCCGTGTTTGAGTCTAAGTCAAAAAGTAGTACAAAATGATAGTGCCTATGGATAAAGAATTACTTATGGATTTATCTATGGAGAGAGTAATGAATATTAAAAATCTATAAAGAAGAGTATTCTGACCAGTGTGATTATAAATACAACTTTTTTTTAATCTGGTAGAAATCTGAGAAAACTAATCACACATCAACTGTGGAGACCCACTAACAAAAAGGAAGCAATCAATAAAAATGTTGATGTATAGTTTATGATTAATATTTTTTTTTACACACAAAGGCAGGAAGTAGCAAACTTGCATACATTTGAACTAATCTCACTGTCACCAATCCTGAGTTTCTCAGTATGTGTGTGGGCAGATGCTTTTTAGTGACCAGGCATATGCTAGTATCTTTAGCTGCCCCAGTTACCGAGTCACTCTCTATATCCAACTGCCAACGTCCACAGATGGCTCCAGTGCCATAAACCAGGTGTTGATTTTGTACAGCTAAAGATATTCTACTGAGGATAGCTTCTTGGTCATAAAATCTCTATGGTATGAACTCTTAGTTCTATCACATTTTAAAAATCCACTACTGGAGACTTTTCTCAAAATGTAAAATGCTATATTCATGCACTGACCTTCACTAATTATAAGTAGAATATATTTTATATGGTAACAAGGTGGTTTTTTTCTATGAAGCTTTCACTTGAATCAAGATAAAGTGAAAAAGTTTAATTCAATTATCAGTATATAATATAAAACTCAGATTAATAACTTATGAAACCATCCTAATGTATCAAATAAAACCTCTGTATTTAATCTTCATTTTAAGGAAATTCATACTTATACAACCTGTGCTTTAAAAATATTTACAAAATATTTTTTTTAGGTGGGCATCGGGGGTGGAGGTTAATTTGTAGTGTGCATGTATGTATTTATGTTAACATGAGTTACCATGTGTGTGTAAGTGCTTGTGTATATGTGTGCTTATTGGTGTGGAGGCTTAAAGCTCACATTAGGTATCTTCCTAGAACATTAGCTGTTTTATGTATTATCGTGCTATCATTGAATTGAATCTAGTTTTTCTTGACTTGGTAGAGTAGCTAGCCAGGTTTCCTGGAGGAACATTCTGTCTTTGTATCTATAGGCCTAGGATTACAGTTGGCTACAATACTATGTTTACATGCCATGGGGAGTAGAGATCTGAATTTCAGTTAGTCATGCACTGCAAGTACTGTACTCCTAAAGCCATTTACTCCACTCTACATAGAGTTTTACATAATAATTATTTAGAAAGTTATGTGAGTACCCACTTTTTAAAATCAAGTCATGTGTTTGGTTTTGAAAACCTACTATAAATAATGTGAAATACTAATTTCAGTATGCTAGGATCTATTATAGTTTAAATACTGTTTTTTTTTTTGAGTGTTCTCCTATCAATATATTTTTCTCTGAGCCAAGTTCATTATTTTAATATTTAGTGAGGGCATATATATATATATATATATATATATATATATATATATATATTACTTCACGATACATAAAATTTCTGTATTTCTTTAATAGATGTCACTATAGAGCCAGCAGATAGAAAAATCATTTTTCTTATTTTTTTCCAACTTGAGAAAAGGAAACCAGGTACTAGCAATTCAATGAATCACAGCCAAGCAAATATTAATAAATGCTTGTTTCTTATGAAGTATCACCTGAAGTATTGTCACTTGAAGTTCATAGGTCTATTGAATTTGACTATTGAAGTAGTCACCAATCATGTTGCCTATAAAATTGTGTTTGCTATGGCTGTTTGAAGTATATATGAATATTTTCATATAAAATAATACACCATACTCAGAATATTTTCAAATCAAATCATAGTACAATAAGGAAAATCAACAGTAGCATACCGAAATAAATTGAGCACTCCTTGTGCCCTACCTAATGCCTAATATGATTAAAATGAAACAGTTATTTATTTCTTATTTAATGGTTAGGGTCACAGTTTCACCACATTTGTTTTGTGAAGTTTAGAAAATAATTCCTAGGTAAGCGATTAGATTCTATTATTGCAAATAACACAGCTGGTTTGATCAAGATAAAACTGAAAAAAAAATCACAAATGACACTGAGAAACCCCCCGCCCCCGGAGCCATTTGTCTTCAAATGTGTAACAATTCAACTTCCTGCTTAGCAGTTCTCTGAAAATACAAACTGGAATAAAAATCTTGAAAGGTGATAACATTACCCCTTAAATACCAGCATCATCATATGTTGCCAGCTGTGGTAAAATCATTTTCACATCCTGCACACTATTAATCAAGATTAAATAGCACCTGTAACAAAGTTTGTAGACAAATTCATAAGAGTTAATTCTCTATGATCATTGAGATTTCTGTGGGTCTTTGGTTTTGTGAAAAGTTGATGGGCAATGTTGTACTAAATAGACATTCATGGAATACTCAACCATTCCATAATTTAGCAATATGTAGGTTGATGTTACTCTTTTACTCTGTTAACAAATTTAAGGAATGGCCTAGAAGAGCTCTGGATATTCTTCCAGAACAGGGTTCTATTGTCAGCAACCAAACAGTGGATAGTAATCAGTTTAGAGTCAGGTTCAGAGGATAAGAGTAACTTTTATGGATATCAGACAACATAAATGTGTGCATAGACATAAATGCACACAAGTTTTTCATACATGTGAAATAAAATAAAATATTTTTTAAAAATCTTCAATGGAGTAAAATTGTTGAAGATCATGGAGAAAAAGACAGTGGAGTTTTGGAAAAGTAATCATAGATTTGCAATTAAATATACACAAATAATTGTTTCTTTCTTATCACTTGCTATGTATATGCAGTCATTATTTACATATGCTAATTGTTTATATCTCTCCATTTCTATTTAAAATCATAGGAAAGTCATTATAGCTTAACTATTAGTTTAGTTATTAGGTCAAAGAAAAATCACTGGATAGAACAGTGCTAGAAATGGAGAAGTAATTAAAAGAGGAAAGCAGCCAATAGAATACCTTTAAAACTTTTTTGAGGAAGTTAAGGATATTTTCTACTGAGATGAATGTGACTTTCTAGGCAGAGATTAAAGTATGTAGGGAGGTGTAGTCAGCATAGACATGTGCATATAAAAGCTAAGGAACTGTATATTTGGTTGGCTATTGCTATTTATGGCATTGTATTGTAATCTTGGAATTATATATTTAGCTCCTGTGTGTGTGTGTATGTGTGTGTGTATGTGTGTGTGATTGCATGTGTGCTTGGGTCTGTATGTATTCATTGACAATGAACAGAATATTAAATCTTGAATATCTAATGTAAATATTAAACTTCAGATTTAATAATAAACATTTTCTGTTTCTGGATCCATAATACATGCTCTCACAGTCACCCACCTTGAGTGTGTATAATATGTTGTGGTATGGCTTGTTATTATTTTAATGATAACTTAGACCAGAGTCCAAGTCTTTCCAGAGCATATGGTTTCTCATTTATATACAGAGATGTTTGCCTCACAGCTTGCAGGGGCTGGAGCAACTTAGAGAGGAGATCCTGATATGGTGCTCCAGTTTGCTGTTACTCAAGCATTTTCTCCGTGATAGATTCTGAGTTCCTCAAAAAAAAAAAAAAAAAAGACACCAACCTCAACTCAGAGGCTTGCTCCTGAGGTTCATATCTATATTTTGCTAGCTTTCCAGAAAGAGAAGAGAATTGCAGGCAATATGTTTCTAGCAGATTTTTATCTTTGAGTTGTTCTCAACTTTCGAGCTTTAGCTGTAGCAAGAAATATTTTCTAATATCTGCTTCATTTGTTTGATATCATACCAAAAATGATCTAACCTGAATTCCACCTTATTAGATTATTATTCCTTTCAAGTAAGCCTCTGTCTTCAGGTCCCTTCATTCAGTAATAAACTATCATTTATATTTTTATTCTATCCCTCTTAGCAATTTCCTAGCATTTTACATGCTTTTAATGATAATCTGTATTAAACTTTCAACGTTCAAACATAAATGTAGTTTTTATGTTCTCTAACTAATATTTTAAATACAAATTAGAAAATGATTTTTATGCATTGTTTTTTAAATCAAATTATATGCTCCATGTTTCTTTAACTTTAGTGACTTTTTTCTGTTATTGTTTGAGTTTATATTTGTATACAATGTGTTTCAGTCATATTCATTCTTCGTCCCTCCCCATCTCCTTCCAGACCTTCCCTCTCATGCCTCCGTTCATCTACATGACCTCTGTTTAATTAATTAATTTTAATTTTCAGAATCCAGTTAATATTGCCCCTATGTACAAGGCTATAAGTTCATTCAGTGCAACATGCTAAACCTGTCCAGAGTCAAACCTTAAAAAACATTGACTTTGCTTCCCTAACAGCCATCAGATACCAATAGTTATTAGATACAGTAGATAGCAGTAGATACTCCCTAGTTCTTCCTCAATCCATAAGAAAATGTTGATGGATTCTATCTATTGCAAGTCTTTTACAGGGAATTAGAGCAACCTGAGTTCATACCTGCAATGATCCTAACATGTCCATAGATACTGCTTTGCCCTAACACAGCATGACCCCTACCCATTCTCTGTTTCTCCCTGCTGTAGTGGAACCTGAGTCTCAGGATCTACTATTAAACATTTCTGGTGTAGACATCAAAGACACAACACAAACAGCAGCACAAAGTTAATTTTTACCCAAAATATTGTACAGAGAAGTGTTATCTCAGAATGGTCCAATGAGTTCATATAAAATAACTGTTACAATATTTTTGTGTATGATAAAAATAAATGTAAGAAACAACAAAAATCCCTCTCTTATTATGAATAATGATACTTCCTTCAAACACTGGAAAAATGTATTTGTGATTGCATGACAAATTTAGAATACAATTGGAAAGTCCAAACAATGCAAATATTTAATGTCACAAGTTTTTCAAAACAAAAAGACAAAATAACAAATCAATACCTTTCAAAAATGTCATGGAATATTAGAGGGCAATGATATTAATCTGCTCTTATGAAATGAAATCTTGCTATTTGTTTCATGGAGAGTTGATAGTTTAATTGAAAGTGATTCTGAAAGTCCTTTTATAAATATCTGTGTCCTTTGCCTGAACGAACAATTTAAAAGCAAACATATCTCATTTGTAGTATCAATCCACAGGACTAATTATTCACACTGTCATAACTCAATAGGTTCAGGCTAATGAAAGGCTTATTCCTTAGCCCCTCAGTCATAATTTTAAGTGGTTTCTACAATGACTGGCAAAGTCAGTATCCACTACCAATTTTACTAGAGAAGTGGGTGATAGCAAATGCTTAAAACACAAATTTGAGTTAAATAAAGTTGTTAAAATGTATAAATAAGTGATTGCATGAGCACAGTGTTTTATAGTCTTTCTCTAAGAGCTGTTGGAAATGGGGTTTAACGGGATGGGAACATTAGCTTCATCAGAACAGTAACTCTGCTAAGCATGTTCCCATGAGAGAATCCCAGAGGACTGTTCATGAGTAGCACTCCCAGAACATTCATGGGAGACTTTTTATTTCTGAAGGTGTAGATGGTACACATCACTGCTGTCATATATTGCATACAACCTAGAGGATAACTCTGGTGCTCATTCTTATAGAATGAGTCGAGTTTCTCTTTTTTATGTGCCATATTTCATAAATCTTAGATTTATAATCTCTGATATTAACTGGATGTTCTCCCTGACATAGCATGCTTAAGCATGTCTCATCATGTCTATATTAAGCATATTTTGTACTATGTTGAAATGCCTGGCTGATTAGAATGACATGTCACTGAATACTTTAGATAAACAGTTAATCAACTCTTTCTTGTCATAGAAATGAATTTGAAGGAAGGTTCAGAATCTGTTTTTCTGTTGCAATATTATCAACATTCTACAATTTAATAATTTCAGTCACCTCCCTTGCATCTCTTTTATAGCTGGAATTAAATGATTTCACTTTTATTTATACTTTAATTTCTTTACTATTTCATATTTCTGTTTGTTTGGTGAGTGAAAAATGTTACAAGACAGGTGCTAAATTCAAAGTATTAAACAGAAAGGTGTAGCTGTAGCAATTTCTTTTGCAATATATATTCAGTCATTACTACCCATATATAACGTATATATGTACATGTATCTATGCATGCACACATATGCATACACATGCACACACATATATGAATGTACACACAAACATATGTCTACATGTGAACACACAGACACAAACACACACACACACACACACACACACACACACACACACACTCCTGGTAATTTGTAAAAGGTTTAGCGTTTGTTCACTGTGGCTATTTACATAGCCTGTTGTAACATAAAATGTTCACAATTCAGTGATTTCCTTGATAATCACGGTTTTAAAACCCACTGAACATTCACCATAAGGTACTTATTTTCCTAGAAATACTTAGTATTTTCCATCACTACATGTTTCTTACACACAGCCTCCCTGATGAGTGTATATAGCCCTTCTTAAATGTCACCTATTTGTTCGATTATCATTTGAATATTAAATGATCAGAACTTAGCTTTCTTTCACATATAACTTTTATAAGTTAATATTTTATTTCAAAAGAGAACTTGTATTGTCCCGTGAAGAATTAAACTTTAAGCCTTTTCATTACTTAATAATCGTATTTTTGATCCTTTAATGGTCTAAAGTTTGAAATTCTTCAATGTGGAGTTCGGAATGTTTTCTGTAGCACCATTTCAAATACATTGCTTATAAAGAGCAAGATAGATTGTTATTTCTTCTTATTTTGTCTTATACAATACATCCCAACTGCACTTTTATTCTTAATATTGTGTTTTATTCTGCCAACATTGAAAGAGATGATAGAAAATATATTTTATATATTTAAAGTTGCAATAGCAAACTGACAGTTGTACAATAAGGTTATAGCAAATTTTTTTATAACTTTTAAAGTTGCAATGTCAAAGTGACAGCTGTACAATGTATTACATATGAACTCATTAGATTCAACTTACAACTGATAATCAGTACAATCTCTGCTAATAAAAGAAATAAAAATTTAAACATTAGCATTGATCACACAGGAAAACATCTCATCTTTTTGTAATATATTTAAAATGTGATAGCTTTGTGGTGAATTAATAGATTAATATTTTTTTTCCAAATGAAAACTTTCAGAACAGATTGTTCTTTAGTGGACTGCTGAAGACATTACCTCAAAGGAAAAGCTGTAGAATAAATGTTGTATAATATGAAACTGATGGCTAATATTAAAACCAGCTAATTTCTGGACTAATTAAATACAGACTAGTAACAAGGAAGGGTTACTCAAAGTAAGCTCTTGATGTGGCAGTGCATACTTTTATTATTAGGTCTCTAGAGGCAGAGGGAGGAGGATCTCTGCGTTTGAGGATAATATGTTCTAAAGAGTGAGTTTCAGTTTTCCCAGGGCTATATGGTAAGACTCTGTCTCAAATGAATGAATGAATAAATAAATACATTAGTTAAAGAGATGATAGAAAGATAATAGATAGATACATACATACAAATGTGCATACATACAGAGACAGATAGATAACGGCAGTGAACAAAAAAAGGAGAATTTGACACTTTTATTTTATAAGTAAATATTTCCAAACATCTATATGGTTTGGTTTGTGCAGTGCAGAGATTACCTCAAAACAGTGAAGCATGAGAATTGAGGCCTGAAATGGAAATTTATGTCACCTTCACTGCTGACTGTTTGAGAAAATATGAAGATTTTGCCTCCAGTTTAAAAAGTCAAGAAATTGGCTATAGTCTTCACTATTTCTACCTTCAAATCTTTTGGCACTGATTGTACTGCCTTGTAGTTAAATGAAAAAGATTGATCTACAACATTGTGGCTGCCAAAAATGACCCTAAATTTCACCATCTCATATCTTGAATTTTATTTGTTTCATTAAAAATTACATACAACCGTTATAGTGTTGTTGTTTTTTTTTTAATTCTCAGATATGAGCATTTTGTCTTCAGCCATGATTTCAGTGTACTCTAGAAAATACCCTTGTTTGAACATACTGGTTTCTTTTGTGCTTTAGTTCTCAAGTATTTTGACAGTGTCTCATTGCTTTTCATCACAGGTTACAGCACTAAGAAACTTTCCGAGGAAAGTACACAGTAACTCAGATGTTCAAAAAAATCCTTTAACTTTTTGTTAATAGAAATAAAAAATCGCTTAAAAATAATTTGAAAGTTTATATTTTAAAATATTTTTGACCAATAAAACCTCAAAGTTAATTAGATTGGTTACATAAATATCAAAAAATTAATGATTTGATGTATGGATTTAGTTAATAAATAGTTCATTTGACTCCCTAGTCTAGTGTATTCTACTAGAAACAGAAGTTGAGCAACTTAGATAATTATAAAATTTCCATAACACAAAATTTTAAACATAGCAATGCACTAAATAAATTTACAAAATTATAGATAACATTCACATCAACAGATACGTGATATTAATATTTAATGAATTTGTATTCTGCTTTTCTCACACTTATAACAAATCTACATTAAAATGTTTTTTGCTGAGTAATCAGTTATGAATAGTGACTATACTTTATATATTAAAAACACTATCTTATAAACCAATGACTCAAAAAACAAATGGTAATTTAAAAAATAGTTATTAATTATTAATCACATGTGGGTAAATGTTTTCCGTACAAATATATATCTTCATCATATGTTAGCCTGGTTCACTTGAAGGCTAGAACTGAACATTGGATCTTCTAGAACAGGAGAGTGCTTCTATATGTTACTGTGGTATCACATAGAAGTAACATATGTGTTACTCTGGTAAGAGACTAGTCTTCCCCAAGAGCAGCAAGTTTTCTTTAAATTTATAATCTTCCTACAAGTGAAAGAGGTCTGTCTATACATAATAGTTGATCATCCCTTTACACATGCGTATGCACATGCATATAAACGTGGGTGAGCATCTCTGCTCTTCTAATCCTGTCCCTGTTCTTCTGAAAATCAAGAGTGTAAAAGCTGCAGAACAAAGGGAGGGACACAGGTACACCTAGGCTACAGAAGTATGCTTTTGCTTTACAGGTGTGGGTATTATATACGGGCGTGGGTGCATAGGAGTTTGTGTGCATTTGTTGTGTAAAAACCTTAGAAGTAAGATGCAAACTATGATATCACTCATTTTCTTTTACCTTCACTTCACTTACTGGGACCAAATTTAGATTTCAAGGTTTGCCTAGAAAGTGATTTTGCTCACAGAGTCATCAAGTCAGCATTATGATTGCTTAGTTATGAGATAAAACATTAGACATGTATCGAGTCTTCTACACAAGGCATATTTTTTCTACAGGAACAATAGTTGTACAGGTGTTAAAAAAACAAACAAAATTCAAAAACAAAAACAAACAAACCAAAACAAATAAACAAAAGAAAATAAACAGATATTTAATAAACATAAACCTTCAAAATCATTAGGAGACAGTCATAAGAACATGGAAAATACATTTATGTGAATTTTGTGAATGATAAAAATTAACACTGATTAGAGGATCAGTGCCTACCACAAGCCTTCTGGGAAGAAAGTAGAAAAGGATATCTATTTCTAACCAGCAATCAGTTTGTGAATACTACAATATCCAGAGTTTCAATACAGTTTGCAGACCATCATGATTTGTTTCTGACAATAGATTGAGAAAGTTTTATTATTATTATTATTTTTTTGCAGAATATGAGTTAAATTGTGCAATTCAGGTCAAGGGGTTAATAGCAAAGTGGGTAAGTCTCTCTCTCTCTCTCTCTCTCTCTCTCTCTCTCTCTCTCTCTCTCTTCTGTGTGTGTGTGTGTGTGTGTGTGTGTGTGTGTGTGTGTGTGTGTGTGTGTCTGTGTGTGTTTAATTGTTTGACTGTATGTGAGTTTATCCAGATCACCATTGTGTGCATGCATGAAGAAGACAGAGCAGGATGCCTGAAGTCTTCTATTGATTCCTGTGTTTGTTTGCTAAGACAATGTCTTTTATTGAATCGGAAACTTGCTATATTAACTAGATTAGCTGCCCAGTGAATAATTAGGATCAAACTCTATGAAGTAACCAGTAAGCACTAAGTTAATAGGCTTAGAAGCCATGCTTGAACTTCTTTGATTTTTGTTGTTGTTGTTGTTGTTGTTTTTGTTGTAATTTTTCCATGTTGTTTATTGGTAGGTGAAATTTATTACCAAATAAAGCATGTAACATATTTATAAAAATAATCTGCTTTATGGTAAAAAAAATAAACATAGGCTAACAACTATCTCAGATGACAAAATGACATGCAAACAGATTAGCTACTGTAATCACTGACCAAAGAAACTCAAAAGAACTACGATTGTATTTAAGCAGAGAACATTCATTTTTCCCTTCTAATTTTTTTCTAATTTTTTTATTGAAAACAGATTGTATTTTTATCCAATTCCATGATTATCCTCCACTATTCACCCAATTCATCCCCATTCCCCTCCCCTCCAGATCCACTCCATTCTATCTCTCATTAAAACAGTGAAAAATTTAAATATTAGGTAAAACAAAAACTATCATTTCAAAGTTGAGCACTGCAGTGCAACCTGAGGCAAAGTGTCCCAAAGGCAGTCATAAGAGTTAAAGTCCCACTGGTTATCAGTAAGTAGTCCCTCTAAAATACTTAGTTAATAACTGTCATACACGTGTAGAGGACCTGGTGTAGACCCATGAAAGCCTTGAGCTTGTTGCTTTGGCCTGCCTCTCTGAGCTCATTTACATTTTGCTTAGTTGACTCAGAGATTCTTGTTCTCTGGTGGTCTCAATCCCCCTCTGGCTTGCAAAATAAGTGTTCATACCACTAGGTCATGTTTGCAGCCAATTTACATTTCCTTTGGTAATAAAGATATACCACAAACACTAAAGAGAACCTCTCCCATGCAAGACAAGTGCGTCATAATAAAAGTGTGTGCTTAAGAAGCCAAGTACACTATAATAAGTGAACTAGTAATTCAAAGTGATTTTTTCACAATTCCCTAGGTCGTTCTCATTCAAGATGCTCACAAATTAACTGAATAAGCTTCTGAGTTTCTGAAAATTTGAATATAAACCTAATATATTATTTATAGACCTATGGTCAAGTCTCCCTCTGTTTAGTATTTTTAAGGAGGAAGTAAACAGAATTAAAAGAAATTTATTGTCATAAGAACTGTATTTGTATTGTTGAACCTCATTAATATGTCATGAAGATTTATTCAATACAACCTTGTCTTCTACCTCATGGACAGGTTCAAATTCTAAGGTCCTCAATTTTATGCCAGGTGTAATTCTCAAAATTGCATTCAGGTGTAATATAAATTGTAAAACAGTGATACTGATGCATTAAGCCTATTTTCATTTAGGAAGTTATTTTATGCAAATTGTGTTAATCTTTAAAAGGTGTTCAACATTTCCCTGTTTTGAAAATTTGTAATAATATCTTCTATACTTTTATAAAAGTCATATGTAAGAAAATTAACTATTATGGCTTTTGGAAGCTGCTTAAAAATAAATGATCTTTGAATAGGATTAGACTTCACATTTTAGATTTCTTACAAGGATTTCCCAGATAGAAGAATTATTTGAGAATGGAGGAACTGTTCTGTAACTTTTAATTTTTTTGTGAAGCCTGCTTTTAATGATGGTTCTTAAACATTTTAACCTCCCTTCTAGCCTACTATCCATCAGAGGTAATGGAAAAGAAAGGATATAGGGCAAGTGGACCTGTTTTGAAATGTTTCACAGATTAGCAGCTGCAGCTCGATCCACTCGCAAACACTTCTCAGATACACCAGCAGTCCACTTCAGTAGAGTCAGAATAGCAAACATGAATCAGCAGTGGTAGAACAACTCCGAAGAGACAGCCAGGCTTGAGCCTCAGCTCCAGTCAGCAGGAAGGTCAGAAGGAGCTCCAGGAGAAGTACTCTTCTGTGCCTCTCTCAGCTAAATGAAGATCAGTGAAGCTGGGGAACAAGTCTTGCACTGCTAGATGTACCAGCAAGCCAAGCTCTGCCTCAAGCTCCCCTAACATTCCCTTGTGTCCTACTTTATACTCCCTCCAAACATCATGTGACCTCCATGGTTTTTGCCTCCTTGAGTGTCTTGTCTCAGCATGTAAGTTTATTTCACTTGACATCACCCTGTCAACTTACTTGAGTCCACAGAAGCATCAAGAAGCCACAGCAAACTACCAGATGTTTTTCGGTGCATTACTCTCTGTAGAGTCCTGACAAATGGAGTTGAACTTCTCAATGTAAAGTGTACTAATATACCTGTGTTGTTAGTGATGAATCCTTTATCATGTGTTCTTTCACGTGCTGGCTTTAGCAAAACATCCTTTCACTTGTGTCTGATTCAGCAAACTATTTCTTAACGTGTCTACCCCAGCAAAACACCATCCAACACATCTGAATATCAAGAACCCTTTAGTTTCCACCTCACTATTCTGTGTGGAGGGTTGATGAACAAGTTCCAGTGAAGGCGGCATGGCATATTTTATATATATTAAATATATTAATATTTAATAGTAATATTAAATTACTATTTTTACTTAAAAAGAATTATTTGAATATTTAATTAATTCATAGCAGCTATAAAATTTAACAATCATGTATTCTCATGTACATTGGTGCCATTTTAGATATCTTTAGGACTTGGGAAAATGTATTCCATATTAGTTATGTTGGAAACTTTTCTCTCTATATTCTATTTTTTTAAACAAAAGTGTGTAATTAAGCTTCCTTCAGGTCTACTCCTTTATCTTTGTTGATTTGCTCTTTGCTGTGTTTCACTTTGCTTTCATTGATTCCTAGTCTGGATTCAGTTTCCTTTTTCTTCCTTTCATTTGATTTTTCTTAGTTTCTTAAAGTAGAAGATTAAGTCATTGATTTCTTTCTTCCCTTTCACTTTTTTATATAAAATTCAGAATGTCAACTTCTCAGTGTGCTGTTTGAATTTAGTCTTCAAGACAACATTCAATGGCTTCTTGGCTATTTGTTCATACAGTTTTAAAACTTTAGATTATAATATAATAGCATCCAGTCTTTCTCTTTCCTCACTCCAATCCCTCCCATATAGTACTCCTTCCTACATTTTAAATTCCTGATCTCTTTTTTCACTATTTATTATTGCATATATATATACATATGTATATATATTTGTGTATACTGTGTTCATTTAATGTTGCATTGGGCAGCGAGTTCATGTGTTCTTCCCTAGGGAAGTCTGTCCTGCTCCTAGATTTTGTCCGTTATCTGTAGTTCTTTGTATAGGCTTGAGTCCTTGAGGTCTTCTCCTCCTCTAATTTGACATACTCATGTTGCCTGTATTCATCTCAGATAAGGATATTTATGTTATATTTTATTTAAAATTCTATTTTAGAGCTAGAGAGACCATTCTATTTATAAAGTGCCTGCTTCAATGGCAGGAAGACCTGAGTTTTGAATTACATCACCTACTTCAAACCTTGTTTGTAACCTTTAAGCACAGCACTACCCTACAGACAGATCAATTTGTGGACCTCCCTGTCCAGCCAGGCCAGGCAACTGTAGTGATATTGTATAAACAAATGATCCTGCATTAGAAAAATTAGGTGAGAGTAACAGAGAAAGAATCCCTGATCAAGACCTTGACAATCACTGGTAAACCTACACCCCCACACACACACACACACACACACACACACACACACACACACACACACACACACACACACACACACAGAGAGGAGAGAGAGAGATAGAGAGACATAGACACACCCCCTATGCACACATGTCTACATATACACATACACATGCACACACATACACAGATAGAAAGACACACACATACATAGACGCAACCCTATACATACGTATCTACGTATACACACACACAAACACACACAAACATATACTCACCTACATATGCACATACCTCCTTATACACACATGTACACATAAATGAACACACACACAGATACATTCAACTTTGACTGCCTTTTTAGCTCCTCCTTTAAAGCAAATTCCTTTTTTCTACTTGCCTCCAAAAAAACTCTATCACCTTGTTTAATTTCAACTCAACTGTTTAAAATTTTTTAAAAACAATAATTTTACTATTTAGGGATTACTTAGCATTTGGTTTATTGCAGCCCTTGATTACTTTTAACAAATATCCTATATATCTATGAAAATATTGATAGTGAATTTTAATGTAAAAGATACCTCAAATGCTTATTAGTTCAAATCTCATCACCGCTTCATTACATATTTTATATATAAAGTGATATTTGTAACTAGCTTATGAGTTGTTAAGAAAAATCTGTTTTATTTGTTATGTAATGAATATATTTTCACTCTGATTAATCATTATTTAATATTATTTTAGGTTTATTATTGCCAATATAAATATAACTTTATTCTTACAGGTATTAAAAAGAGATGTTAGGAGGTTTATGAGAAAGAATCATCAGCATAATAACTAGATGTGTTTAGAAAACATGTATTATAAATCAAGCTACATTTCAAAATATAGTTTTAATCAATTAATTTAGCTTGACTCTAAAAAGTTTGACTGAGAAAGAATACAGGAAAACTACAAATTTTAAGAACATAAAAGTGTTTCTACGTTAGTTTTCATTCACTAAATAAATAAATTTAGAAATGAATAAATGATGTAATATTCATCCATGCATTTATACATCTTCAATATAAGTACATTTAAGAGGAATGGAAGCATAATAGCAACACAATTCAATGTCATCCATCATCAGTGTTGCTGATGGGAAAAATGAAAGAAAATTCCCAGTATTGTGAGGAAATTGGAAAAAATAGACTGACTCTCAAGGTAATTATTTGTCATTTTCAGAAATTAAACATATGTAAAGCCTACATCTCCATACACATATGCATAATTATACATAAAATAAATTCATGATATGTGCAATTAAAAAGCCAATAACTAATGTCAATCTAATAGCCCTATTTTTTTTTTACCATCCAAATGTAGCTTAATACCAACTGTGATGTTAGTTCTAATTGTAAACTTGACAGACTCTGGCATTATCTTGGAGATAATCTCCTAGAAACACTGAGAAGGGTTTGTTTGTGTGTGTGCATGGGTCTAATATTGATTAGGTTAATTAAGGTGGAAAGCTCCACATGGAAAGTGAGCTGTAACATTTCCTGGGTTTAAATTCTGGAATTTACAATGGGAAAAATTTGTAGCTGAGCATAAATATGCATTGTTCTCTGTTTTCTGACTTTCTGTGCAACTGGCTAGAGTTTCAAGCTCCTGTTACCTTAACTTTCCAACATGACGGACTCTATCTTGAACTGTGAAATAAAATTAATTTGTTCTCCCTCTCAAGGCTCTGGTAACTATACAGAACAGCACCTGGAAAAATTATATGAGCTACTGGAGATGGACAATACCAAGGAACGAACACCTTAGGACAATCCATCAGACTGAAGCCAGTGAGGATTCATGGACAATGTGGCAGCATCCCCAGGCCTGCATAGGTTCAAGGCAGATGTGCTGCCAGCAAAAAGAAGCTGTCTCCATTTGATAGATGGTTGTAAAGAAAAACTTAGTTTATTTTCAACAGAGCCTTACTGTATATACCAAAAAGACTTAAGAAGGAGTAGAGGGCCAATAAAAAAAAAGAATCTTTGAATGGAATTTTTGAAAATATTTTTGTCTCATTATGCTTTGTTTGAGCACTGCTTGTCTAATTGTTTTACACATGTATTATGGTTTATAGATTTGTAGTTTTTTTTGTTTTTCATAATTGTTATGTATGTGTGTTTCTTGTGTTTTTATTGTCTTTTTTACATTATGTTTTTATTAAATTGCTTCTGTGTATGAGAGAGATAGAAAGAGTGAGAGAGAGAGTGGGAGGGAGGGGGGAAAAGTGGCAGGGGAGGAGGAGAAAGAGAGAAAGACAGAGATACAGAGAAGGAGAGAAAGCTGGTTGAAGAATCTGGAAGGAGGAAGAGATCAAAAATAACAATAAGTTATAATAAAAATATAAACAAATATTTCAATAAAAAATGTAACTCATTCTTACAAGGTGGAGTTTGTAAAGGTATTTTCTCACGGCAACAAGAAATGAAACAAAAGCATCAATCAACATTTGAATTCATAAATAAAAATGTGAATGCTTTACAGTAAAACTCCATACAACATAACTATCAGCAATGGGAATAAATGATTTGAATATAACTCTATTGTTTGAATTTACCAATGAAATGATGATGACACAGAGTCAGACACAGACAATGTTAACTATATCCTTGTATTTATATAAACTTCATTTTTTATATGTCCTCAGTGTTAACAGATATATGCATAAAATATTTGTTTTTCAGCTTTATAGGTTTCTAATCAAGAGTGTTCAGTCAACATTGCTTTGGGAGAATCAGTACATTATAGCAGATTAGACGGTTTGGATGGAAAAAATGGGAGAAAGAAATGATGTAATGATAGTATACTCTCAAAAATGAATAAAAATCTATCTATTCACATCAGTGCCAGGAACATCAATGATGAAAAGTGATCAGAGTTCCCAGAGTTTCTTCAAAGGCATGCCCCTAAGTCCTGAAGACATCGCTGTAGGGCTCAGTAATTACAGCTCCATAAGCTCCCAAGAGTGTCATCCCACAGAGCAAACTTACAACACGTTGCCCTTTAGCAAATATTTAAGATCAAAACTTGTGCATTTGACACAGGGCAACTGCATTTGAGGTCAAGGTAGTAGTGATGCTTTGTATAAACAGGAGTAGGAAAGAACATAGAATGGCATGTTAATAATATATTTATATGACCAGAATCTGACACCAGACTGGGATATTCATGAGTATGTTCAATGTTTTACATACTCAATGAGATGTATAAAACTGTTAAGTACAAGAACATGGTGTATCAAATATAAAAACAAAACCGGTAAAAAACAATTATCTAGTACTTTGTTAAAACATTGTTGCAAAGGTAAGGGTTATTTCTTTTTTCAGGCATTTGAGTTGATAGTGAGGGGAAAGAAATTTTAACAGTTATTTTGAAGATATAGTTATTAGTACCTAGCCTTAATTTTCAAGTGTAATAAACAAAATAGAATTTACATGCTAACTTTATGAAAAGTACTTGTTTTAACCTTGTTCCTCAATAATTTCATACGTGTGTATAGTATATTCTGAGTAATTTTCTCAATCCTCATTCTTTTAAATATCTTATATCAAGCAATATAATAACAGAAATTAAAATAAAAAGTCCTATTGTAGACTGGGACTATTGTGAACACCTTATCTGAAGGTGCTATCAGAGGGAATTTGATAAGACTCTTCAATCATACCAAATTTCATCCCTGAGTGAGAAACAGCTCTGAAGGTGGGCTGAAGTCTCAGTCCAGAGTAGTTGGTCCTGTTTCCTCCTGTGTCCTGGGAGTTGATATATGGGACAGTGATGCTTAGGTTCAGTCTCTCTGGATCACATCCTGGATAGCCAACATGGAGAGGACTCTTCAAGGTAGCAGTTCTTTTGTTTTGCTTTTTTAATTAATGAGTATTTTATCTATCTACATTCAAATGCTGCCCTTCCTCCCATGGCCTCCTCCCAGAGTTCTTCATCCCACTGTCCCTGCCCTTCTGAGAAGGTGCTCCCCTTTCTCCTCCCACACCCTGTCCCTGGGGCATCTTAGGCTCATTATCATTAAGGTCAAAAAACGACAGTCTTTCGCTACATATGTGCCTGCAGACTCAGAGCAGCCCAAGTATGCTCTTTAGTTGGCAACTTAGTCTATGGGAGCTCCCAGGAGTCTGGGTTAGATTATATTGTTGGTCTTCCTATGCGGTTGATATCTTCTTCAGCTCCTTCAATCCTTCCCCTAACTCTTCTCTAGGGGACCTTGACCTCTGTCCAAAGATTGATGCAAGTATTTGCATCTGTTCAGTCAGTTGCTGGTAGACGGTCACAGAGGACAACCTTCCTAGACTCCTGTGCGCATGCACAAAATAGCATCAGTAATTGTGGCAGGGTTTGGTGCCCAACCATGGGATGGATCCAAAGTTGGGCTGGCCACTGAATGACATTTGCTTCGGTCTCTCCCTCATTTCTGTCCCTACAGTTCTTTTATTTTTCCCTCCCCTCACCCCACCCATGTCTTTCCCTCCCTCTGTGACTGCAGTTCTTTTAGACAGGAACAGTTATGGATCAAAAAATTTAAATGTGGGTTTGTGACTCCATTCCTCCAATCGGGGCTCTATATTTCTACTGGAGGTGGTCTCTTCAGGTTCTATCTTCTTCCTGTTTGGCATTTTGCCTAAGGTCACTAAGATCGAGTCCTGGAATTCTCTCACATCCCAGGTCTCTGGGACTTTCTAGAGCTTCCCCTAACAACACCCCTAGAAGCTGCATATTTTCATTCATTCTCTCAGCTCCTCCTGTCTCCCCACACACCAGATGTGCCCCCTTCTTTCCCCTTCACTTTCCCATACCTGTCCCTTCCCCCCTCTGCTTCAGATGATTCTTTTGTTCCCCCTTCTAAGTAGGATTGAAGCATACTCATTTGTGCCTTTCTCCTTGTTAAATTTCTGACAGTCGGTGGGTTGTGCAATGGATATACTGTAATTTTTAGATAATATCCACTTACCAGTAAGAACATATCATGCATAACATTTTGGGTCTGGGTTACTTCACTCAGAATGATATTTTCTAGTTCCATCTATTTGTCTTCAAATTGCATGAGGTCCTTTATTTAAAAATAATTTTTATTTATGTATTTTCTGTATTAGTACTTTATTTGCATGTACACCTGCCTGCCAAAAGAGGGCATCAGATCGTATTTTAGATACTTGTCAGTGCCATGTGGTTGCTGGGAATTGAACCCAGGACCTCTGGAAGAACAGATAACAGATAGTGCTCTTAACCACTGATCTATCTCATTAGCCCCCAATGTCCTTGTTTTTTTTAATAACAAAATAGTACTTCATTGTGCAAAAGAACCACATTTTCTGTACCCATTGCTTGGGTGAGAATCATCTGGGTTTCTTCCAGTTTCTGGCTATCTTGAATAAGGTTGCTATAAACATACTAGAGCACATGCCCTTGTGAATTGGTGGAGCTTGTCTTGGGTAAAGCCAAGGATCAGTATAGTTGGATCTTCAGGCAGAACTATTGCCAAATTTCTGAAGAACCTCCAGATGGATTTCCGGAGTGCTTACATCAGTCTGCAATCCCGCCAGCAGTGGAGGAGTGTAACTCTTTCTCAACATCCTTGCTAGCATGCACTGTCACTTGAGATTGTGATCTCAGCCTTCCTGATTGGCCAAAGATGGAATCTCAAGCTCATTTGGATTTTCATTTCCCTGATCGGGAAGTTTGTTGAACATCTTTTTAAGTATTTCTTAGCCACTCGCGATTCCTCAGATGATCATTCTCTGTTTAACTCTGTACCCCATTTTAAAAATTGGGCTATTTGCCGTACTACAAAGCAATAGTGATAAACTCCCACGGTTTTGGAGCAGAGAAAGATAATGGAATAGAATTAAAGCTCCAAAATTAGGTGGTCACTGTTTACCTTCTTTCTACCAGTCACTCAGACAAAATCATAAGTGGAATAGACAAAAGTATCAATACAAGACTCAAAGGTGGGGCAGACACACAATACCTTCTCTCCTTCACTCACATGATTACTAACACTGATGATTTGTTCTTCTTTTTCTACTTTTTAAATTTTTTATTAGATATATTTATTTAGTTACATTTCAAATGTTATTCCCCTTCCCAGTTTCCTGTCCATAATTTCCCATCCCTTCCCTCCCCTTCCCCCATATGGGTATTTCCTCCTACCTCCCCCTTACTGCCCCCCCATATTCCCCTGCACTGGGGGTTCAACCTTGGCAGGACCAAAGGCTTCCCCTTCCACTGGTGCCCCAACAAGGCTATTCTCTGCTACATATGCAGTTGCAGCCCTGGGTCAGTCCATGTACAGTCTATAGTTAGTGGTTTAGTCCCTGGAAGCTCTGGTTGGTTGGCATTGTTGTTCTTATGGGGTTGCAAATGCCTTCAGCTCTTTCAATACTTCCTCTAATTCCCCTAAAATGGGAACCTGTTCTCACTTAAGTGGTTTGCTGCTAGTATTTACCTCTGCATTGGACATGCTCTGGATGCGTCTCTCAGGAGAGATCCATATTCTGTCCCTTTCAGCAGGCACTTTTTAGCTTCATCAATCTTATCTAGTTTTGGTCGCTGTAGGGCCTATTTTTTTGATCATTTCTGGACTATACTACCAGACAACTCATAACTTTCTTTTGTCTCCCACATATACGCACAAGGAGACAGAGACAAACAGATCTCTAGAGCTAACTGGTCAGGCAGTCTAGTCTATTTTGTGACCTTCAAACCACAGGGAGAAACCCTTCTTCACAAAATATGATGAACAATTTCTTACTAATGAAATGAGGTTGACCTTTAATCTTTACACACATATATCTACACATGCATTTATACCAGTACACATACATTAAAACATACACACATAAACCTACACATATCCAGAAAAAGATTTTGGCATCAATTTTATAAAAATTCTTATAAACTATAAATGAGCTTTGGCATAATTATGTATAGTAATATAACATTGAAAATAAAATTGGTGTATAAAATATATATGCATTACATTAGTACACTTAAAGTTAATGTATAAATATTTATAAACTTTATATTAATATAATATATACTAAAACATCACTATATAATTTTATTTATATGCTTAGATATATACAGATATAAAAGTAAGATGAAGGAATTGTAGAATTTATACATATGTGTTTATATACATATATGTGAAGTACATATACAGTTAAAATATACGAAAGATCAAATATTTTGATTTAAAAATACAGAGTTAAAATCAGACATTATTTTTTTCCATAACCTTAATTTAAAGAAGTCATTATCTCAGATAAGAGAACACTTGAATGAATGTTGAATCTGGTCTTTGGAACATGGGGAATTGATATTAGCTTCTGTGAAGTCCAGAAACTTAAATTACATTTTCATAGCGATTACCCTTCTATGAAGTTTGAAGGTAGAAAAAAAGTAATTCTTTATTGTGGTAAATTTCCTACCACATAAAATTAAATTTGATAATATAACACACCACAATATAAATAAATAGATATCTATTTCTAAATGTATAGTATATAGATACATGTGCATTATACCTGAAGCATAATATAAACTGTATGACCTGCACTGACTTTATATAACACCTTTGTAGCTAACCTTTACAAAATAACTTCCATTCTTTTTTTTTCTTACATGGATAATAGGCATATATTTGAGACGTGTTTTAATTTGTAGTTTATGCTTAGAGGAAGCAGATCTTACTTCAAAAGCACCTGTTGCAATTTCAGAAAATCTACTATTGTTCTTCTCCATTATCAACAATTAATACTACTTATGCTTCTAAGGCTTTACATATTTCACTGCATACAAAATACACATGAAGATCTTGTATGTGGCTGCTTCACAAATGTATTACAGCATACAATTTACATTGTGATATGCATGGGATCTCTAAAGTCTTTAATAAGACCACAATATATTTCATTTTAGTGTGAAAATGATTATCTAAATTTATATTCACACAGTCCCTGTTTCATAAGTAATGTTATTTGGAGAAACATACTTTTCGTTTATATTTTCCCTAACTTATTGAGATGCTGATTATGAATGAGACTGTAAGTTAATTTTATTGTATATGAACTATGTTATTGTTTTCTGTTAACAATGTTTCAACAAAGTATGCAGGTAAATGTCCAAACACTATCCTAGATAGTGCTAGAGATTATTCTGCAAAGTTTACTGAAATGTGAATGTAACAGATTGTCCTCCATAAAATGTCTAGGCTTTGGGCCAGAGGTTAAAGACTTAAATAGAACAAGAGAGCAATATCTCTCTTGTACAACAGACCTCTGGAATTGAGCCTTCACACTGTAATCACAACATGATGTTCCACCTTTTTCCAAACATTCCACCGTGGCCTACATAAGCTGGCCTTACTCATATTAGCCAGTCCATTTTATTTGTTTTTCCTTTCATTTCTATCCATATGCAGTATGCTATTTTTCTTCTCCAGAGAACCATGTGCTGGTTAGTTCTATGCCAACTTGACACAAGCTAAAGACATCTGAGAAGAGAAAATCTCACTTACAAAATGTTCTTCATGAGACCAGCATAGAGGTAATCATGCACTGCATTTTTTCAGTTAGTGATTAATTTAGGAGAGCCCAACCCAATACAAGGGATATCATCATTGGATAGGTGGTCCTGGGTTCTAAAAGAAAGCAGTCTGTGTAAGCTTTGAGGAACAGTTCAGTTAATAGTGAAAGTGTAAGCCAAATAAAATGCTTTTCTCTCAAACGTGCTTTAGGTCATAGAGCATCATCATGGAAATAGTGATTATAAGACAAATACCAACTGATACAGCTTGTGAATTCAAATGTACAATTTGTTTTAACATGAGTATCAGAATTGAGTCTTTATAGCATTATAAACTAGAAGGTTATTATTTGGGGCTTACATGATATTTTCTGTTTTTTCTTTTGTTCTTTTCCTTCTCAAAAGTTTCTGTGGTGTTTTCCTGTTTTAGATTTATATACTTTATGTGTCTAGTGTTTGGCCAGTATGTATATATGTATGTATGTATGTGAATGTATGTATGTATGTATGTATGTATGTTTGAATATATGCTACATGAATGGCTACTGCCTGTAGTTGTCAGAAACAACCATATGATTCCCTGGAACTGGAGTCTTGCATGGTTATAAGCATTGTTTAGTGCTAGAATCTTGATGCATCTCCTCTGGAAGAGCAAAGGGCTTTTAAACATTGAGCCATCTCTCCAGCCATTCTGTGGTGGGTTTTAGAATCTAAATGGTAGAACAATTTCTGTAACTTGAGATTAAGTAACAAGACTGGAAGCACTTGGACTTGGTTGTGACAGGTCCTTATCAAGATAATCTATATTCATGGAGTAGTTTTCTCCTGAAAATCCTAGCTCATTGCTGGACAGAATGGCATTCCCAAGATGAATTTAATAGTAAGAAATAGTGTAATTCCATAAACAGAATTCTTTCAGATAATAGAGAACGAAAAATCACAGCAGGGTGAGTAGTGTTAAGAAGAGTTAAGAACTGAGTGAGATTACTTGAAGGTATAGGTAGCTCAAAAAGCTGCAAATACAAGGTATTTTAAGTGAGGCTAGAGGAGTCAGTGCCCCAAAGGCTGAGTCATATCAGAAAGTTTAAGGTAGCTGTCTGAGTATTCAAAAGGTTCTCACTGGGACAACACAATAAGAAAGAAAATTAAATAAAGCTAGAGTGGCTATGCTGAAAGAGAGTGGTAACTGGAATATAATTACACATGATTTTGATTTTTAATAATTTATTTAACAATAAAGGTGATGATTTCCTGCTTGCTTTCAACATGATTTAAGAGGGATTGATACAGAGACAATATATGGAGGAACATAGCCACTTTCTTGTATTGCTTACATAGAACAGGTATTGAAGTGATGAAAAGCTGAGATAGTTGCCTTAAGCATTCAACACAGAAAGTTCCTTAGTGTTTACAGAAGACAGAAGAGGTCTCAATCTAACTCCTGTGCCTGTGTGCCAGTCCCAAAAATCAACAGGGCATAAAACAATGAATTATAAATGTCACCTGGAGATAAAAATAAAACTAACTTAATCTTTGACTCTCTCCATCTAACATGCTTAACTTGGTTCTCTAGATAAGAATTATCATGTTCATTCAAATATCTAAATAAAATGTGGCTGTCTCTTTTCCTAGTCACATACCTGGCCGATTAATTCAATTAAGTATTGAGGAGAATGTCACAGTAAATTTTTCTTAAGCAGTCTTTCTGATCATTGTTCATGCAAGGCTCTTTTGCTTTTGTAGGATTAACTGTGGTTGACAGCCATTCAGCGCTGTACAGGGAACCAAGGGGTGAGGCCACCCTGAGATGTGCCACTGCCTAGACCCCTACAGTGATCTTTGTGCTTCCAAAACTAGCCATTCCTGTCTGAATCTCATTTTCTATTGATAATTATAGTTGTAATTAAAATGGGAATTAGATCTTCTTTCACTTACTATCTTATATGATTTTCGTTTTTAAAAATAATACAAAATATTTAATACAAATTTAGGGATGAATGTAAATATTTTTAATAAGCAGAAATATAATGTGTAGAAATGAAATATACTAGAAGACATTAAATATAATGTATAAAAATTGATTATATTAGAAGACAATAATAACATACAATAAGGGGAAAGAGCTTATCAAATCTTCACATAATTACAACCTAAATGATGTCAGCAAGAATGTAAAATAATATTACTAAAGATTGGGCGTGTGAATAAAGGACAGTTAAATTTGACTACTATATATGACTTCCTATTTCCATTTGCACCCAGGAGCTGACCCTGTGCCACAGTCCTTGGCAATCTCAATCCCACAATGAGAAAGCTTGTCCCCTAGGAGTGTTGACACACACAAGGTCACCACTACTGCCTCAATACCTGGCTGAATGGGACCTGCTTGGAGACCAGTGGATCTCGGATCCTCACCACAGCTGGGGACAAAATCATTTGGTTTCCATCTGTGCTGAGGAGCTGACCCTGTGTTCCAAACTTCCACACCCTAATCATACCCAGAGAAACCTTGACACCAAGAGTACTGATATGCCCTGGCTCACAGGTTCACTGGAGGGACAAACTCCAGGCAAAGACAGCAAGGCCAGCTAACACCAGAAAAAAACTTATACAAGAACATAAACAACTCAGCGTTCCCATCATAGCAAGCATTCCTCAACACACCTGAAAGTATGATTCTGTTCTAAACTCCCATCTCATGATGGTGATAGAGGACTTTAAGGACAAAAATAACTCCCTTAAAAAATACAGGAGAACACAGGTAAACAGGTAGAAGCCTTTGTAGAGGAAACACATAAACCCCTTAAAGAAATACAGCAAAACACAACAAAACAAGTAAGAGAATTGAACAAAACCTTCCAGGACCTAAAAATGGAAAAAAAGGTACAATAAAGAAATCTTAAAGTGAGAAAAACCTGGTGATAGAAAACCTAGGAAAGAGATTAGGAGTCATTGATGCAAGCATTACAAACTGAATACAGAGACAGAAGACAGGATGTGTAGAAGATACCATAGAAAACATTGACATTTCAGTTAAAGAAAATGCAAAATACAAAAAGTTCCTAACCCAAACCCTCCAAGATATCCACGAAACAATTAAAACAGCAAATATAAGAATAATACCTATAGAAGAGAGTGAACATTCCCAATTTAATGGGCCAGAAAATATCTTGAAAAAAAATTATAGAAGAAAAGTTCCCTAACCTAAAGAAAGAGAAACCATAAACATACAGGAAACCTAAATTTTAGAATTTATTGAAAATGAAGGCAGAACATACCCAAACATATGGGAAACAGTGAAAGCAATGCTAAGAGGAATCCTCACAGATCTGAGTGTCTCCATAAAGAATATGAAGAGAGAGTACATTGGCAGCTTGATGGCACACCTAAAAGCTCTAGAACAAAAAAAAGAAGAAGTCAAATGCACTTGAGAGGACTAGAAAGAAAGAAAGAAACTCAGTGCTGAAATTAAGCAAGTATAAACAAAGAGAAATATACAAAGAATCAAGAAAACCAGGAACTGGTTCTTTGAGGGAATCATCAAGATATATAAACCCTTAGCCAGACGAACTGGAGAGCTCAAAGACAATATCCAAATCAGAAAGTTCAGGAAAGGGAAGGGAGACATAACAACAGAAACTGAAGAAATTAAAAAACTCATCAGATACTACCACAAAAATCTATTCTCAACAAAACTGAAAACTCTGGATGAAATGAATGAGTTTCTAGACAGAAAACAGGTAACAAATTTAAATCAGGATCAGATAAATCATCTAAACAGTCCCGTAATCCTCCCTCCCACAAAAAAAGCAGTCATTAAAAGTCTTCCAGCCAAAAAATCCCAGGACCAGATGGGTTTAGTGCAGAATTCCATCAGACCTTAAATGAAGACATAATATCAATACTCTTTAAAATATTCCACAGAATAGAAACAGAAGGAACACAACCTAGTTTGTTCTATGAACCCCCAGTTACAATGATACCTAAGCTATACAAAGACCCAACAAAGAAACAGAACTTCAGATCAATTTTCCTTATGAAGACCAATGTAAAAATATACAATAAAAATCTCCCAGCACCAGTGGAAGGGGAAGCAGCACCAGTGGAAGGGGAAGCCCTTGGTACTGCCAAGACTGAGTCCCCAGTGAATGTGATTGTTGGGGGGAGGGCGGTAATGGGGGGAGGAAGGGGAGGGGAACACCCATCTAGCAGGGGAGGGGGAGGGGTTAGGGGGATGTTGACCCGGAAACCAGGAAAGGGAATAACAATCGAAATGGAAATAAGAAATACCCAAGTTAATAAAGATGGATAAAAACAATCTTCCAAATTTAATACAGAAACTGTCAAAACCATCATTCGCCATGATTAAGTAGGTTTTATTCCAGGCATGCAGAATGGTTCAATATATGGAAATCTATCAATGTAATCCAGTATGTAAATAAAGAAAAAAATCCACAAGATCATCTCATTAGATACAGATAAACATTTGACAAAATACAACATCCCTTCAGGGTAAAAGTCTTAGAAATTTCAGGAACTCAAGGCCCATACATAAAATAATAAAAGCAATATACGGTAAATCAATAGACAAAATCAAACTAAAGAGAGAGAAACTTGGGAAATTCCACTAAAATCAGGGACCAGATAAGGCTGCCCACTCTCTTCTTATCTATTTATGATATTAATGGAAATTCTAGCAAGAGCAATTATAACAGCAAAAGGAGATCAAAGGGATAGATATTGGAAAGGAAGAAATCAAAATATCACTATTTGCAGATAATATGATAGTATATTTGAGTGACCCCAAAATTTCCATCAGAAAACTCTTACAGCTTATAAAAACTTCAGTAAAGTGGCTGGATATAAAGTTAACTCAGATAATCAGTAGAAGAGAATCTCAAAAGTTAGAAAGATCTCCCATGCTCATGGATCTGCAGGATTAACATTTAAAAAGGCCATTCTTCCAAAAGCAATCTATAGATTCAATACAATCCCCATCAAAATTTCAACTCAGTTCTTCACAGAGAGCAAAGTCTGAAGGAAAGGTCATCCAGAGACTGTCCCACCTGGGGTTCCATCCCATATACAATTACCAAACCCAGACACTATTACTGATGCCAAGAAGTGCTTGCTGACAGAAGCCTGATATAGCTGTTTTCTGAGAGACTCTGCCAGAGTCTGACAAATACAGACGCAGTTGACCACAGCCAACCATTGGACAGAGCATGGGGTCCCCATTGTAGGAGTTAGAGAATGGACTGTGAGCTGAAGGGGTTTCCAACCCCATAGGAAGAACAATATCAACCAACCAGAAGCCCCAGAGTTCCCAGGGATTAACCAAAAACCAAAGAGAACACATGGAGGGAATCATGGCTCTAACCCCATATATAGTAGAGGATGACCTTATAGGGCATCAATAGGAGGAGAGGCCCTTGGTCCTGGGAAGGTTCAATGCCCTAGTGTAGTGAAATGCCAGAATAGTTAGGTAAGAGAGGGTAGTAGGTGGGTGTGTAAATACCCTCATAGAAGCAGGGAGAGGAAGTATAGGATGGGGGATTTCCAGAGGCAAAACCAGGAAAGGGGATAACATTTGAAATGTATATAAATAAAATATCCAACAAAAAAGGAAGGAGCAATTCTCAAATTTGTCTGGAATAACAACAAACACAGAATAGTGAAAATTGTTTCCAATAATAAGATAACTTCTGGGGAAATCACCATCCAGGCCCTCAAGCTCTACATTGTTACAAAAACCACATGGTATTTTTACAGAGAAAGACAAGTAGACCAATGGAATAGATTTGTAGACCCAGAATTAAAACCATGCACCTATGGCCAACTGATTTCTGACAAAGAAGCAAAACCATGCAGTGGAAAAAAAGAGCATTTTCGATAAACATAATGGCTCAGGTGGTGGTCAGCATATAGAAGAATGCAAATTGATCCATTCTCTTTTTTGCATTTTTATTGGATATTTTGTTTATCTACATTTCAAGTGTATCCTCTTTCCCTGTTACCCCCCTGGAAACCTCATATCCCATCCTCACACAGTTCGAGTCCATGAGGGTGCTACCCCACACATCTACTCCCACTTACCTCCCTGCCCTGGCATTCCCCTACAAAGGAGGCATTGAGCCTAGACAGGACCAACGGCCTCTCCTCCCATTGATGCCAGACAAAGCCATTCTCTGCTACATATGCAATTGGAGCCATGGGTTGCTGCATGTGTACTCTTTGGTTGGTGGTTTAGTCACTGGGAGCTCAGAGGAGTCTGATTGGTTGATATTGTTGTTGTTTTTATGGGCTTGAAAACACCCTTTGCTAACTCAGTTCTTGTATAAAGCTCAAGTCCAATTGGATCAAGAACCTTCACATAAAAGCAGATACATACACTGAATCTAATAGAAAAGAAAATGAGAAAGAGCCTCAAATGCATTGGTACACTGGAAAATTTCCTGAAAGGAACACTAATGGCTAAGTCCCTAAGTTCAACTATAGACAAATTTGATCTCATTAAATTGAATAGCTTCTGTAAGGCAAAAGACATTGTCATCAGGACAAAATGGTAACCTACAGATGGGGAAAAGATCTTTACCAACTGTATATTCAATAGAGGGCTAAAATCACATATATACAAAGAACTCAAGAAGTTAGACTCCAGAGAACAAAATAACCAAGTTAAAAAATATTGTACAGAGTAATCTAAACAAAGAATTTTCAACTAAGAAATCTCTAATGGCTAAGAAGCAAGTAAAGAAATGTTCAACACCCCGATTCATCAAGTAAATGCAAATCAAAACAACCCAGCGATTTTTACCTCACACGAGTCAGAATGGCTAAGATCAAGAATTCAGGGGACAACAGATGCTGGTGAGGATGTGGAGAAAGAGGGACAGTCCTTCATTGTTGGTAGTATTGCAAGTTGGAACAACCATTCTGGAAATCAATTTGCAGTTCTTCAGAAAATTGAGCATAGCACTACCTAGGGACATACCTATTCGACTCTTGGGCATATACCCAAAAGAGATGCTCCAATATACAACAAAAGAACATGTTCCAATATGTTCATAGCAGTCTTATTTATAGTAGTCAGAAAGTGGAAACAATCCAAATGTTCCTCAACAGAAGTAAGAATACACTCATTGTGGTACATTTACAAAATGGAGTACTACTCAGCTATTTAAGAACAATCACTTCAAAAATTCTTAGGGAAATGGACGGAACTAGAAAATATCATCATGAGTGAGGTAAACGAATCACAAAAGAACACACATGGTATGCACTCACTGATAAGTGCCTATTATCCCAAAAGCTAGGAATACCCAAGATGCAATTCACAAACCACTCGAAGCTCAAGAAGAAGGAAGATCAAACTGTGGATGCTTCAGTCCTACTTAGAACGAGGAGCAAAATAATCACAGGAGATGAAGGAAGGAGGAGGGAGGGACCGGGGATGGAGAGAGAAGAAGTTCAGCAAAATGGGTGCAGGATCTGGTGTGGGAGTAAGCAGGGGAGATGTACAGAGAGTCAGGAAAATGGAAAAAAAAGGTATAGCAAAGGGGGATGTGGAACTGGTGATAGCCACTAGAAAGTCCCAGATGCCAGAAAAACAAGTGGCTCTCAGGATCCAAACAGAATGAAATTACTGGAAATACCCAACAAAGGACAGAGAGAACCTACAGAGACCATATCCAGAGGTTAGGCACAGCCCCCATTTGACGAATGGGGCCACCCACGCATCTCTAAAATATTAACCCAGAATTGCTCCTCTCTACAGAATACAAGGGGCAAAGAGTGAAGACTCTGAAGGAAAGACCCTCCAGAGACTGTCCATTCTAGGCATCCATCCCATCTGCAGACACCAAATCCAGATACTAGTACTGATGGCAAGAAGTGATTGCTCTGATAGAGCCTGACCAAACCAGATGCTGATGCTTGTAGCCAACTTTTGGACTGAGCACGGGGACACCAATAGAGGAGTTAGGGAAAAGACTGAGGGGCTAAGGATGCTTGCAACCCCATTGGAAGAACGACAATATCAACCAACCAGACCCCTCCCCCACTGAGCTCCCAGGGACTAAATCACCACCCAAAAAGTACAAATAGAGGAACCAATGGCCACAGTTGCAAATGTAGCAGAAGATTGCCTTATCTGCCATTAGTGGAAGGGGAGGTCCTTGGTCTTGTGGAGGCTTGATGCTCCAGCTTGGGAGAATCCTAGGGTGGTGAGGTAAGAGTGGGCAGGTCCGTGCTGTGGGTGATGGGATGAGAGTTTGTGGACTGGAAACCGGAAAGGGGAATAACATTTGAAATGTAAATAAATGAAATAACCAGTGAAAAACAGAAAAAAATATCAAAAAAGAAAGATATATGTTACTTGATATATCACAGTGAATACCATTAATATGCATAAACCCAAGACTTCCAGTAAATTATTTTTAACAATCAATAAAATATTGCAATCCTCTTGTTACTGTAATAGTCTCTAAAACTGTAATAAAGGGGATCAAGCTTCTTGTATGAAAACGTGAACATATTTTTCAAATAAAGTTTAGAGAAACATGATGGATATATTAAATACACACAATACATATGAATTTGTCTTTAAAAAATCTACAGGATATGCACCACATTGACCCTCATTATGCAAATGAGAACACTGATGTTTAGGGATTGAATTAATTCTCCAAACAAGGCTTGTTTGTGAGTGACTGAGTTAAGATGCAGAGTCTGTATTTTCAGATTTCAATCTCTTACTCCTCAACCTTTTTTTTCTTTCTGGAATATGTCATCATGGAAGAGTGAAGAGCAAAGCAAATGTAAATATTGGAGTTAATATTTATTAAGTAGCTCAAGGAGCAATGCATTGTGATAAAAGTAAAATATTTCAAAAAATTGAAGCAGGTTGAAGGCCATTCTTGGATACATATTAAAACCAAAAATATTGGGGTTAGCATATGAGTGAATTTTGCATGTTAGAGATTATAGTTATTATATTCTACGTAATCACAATTTTGGTAATATTGTTTTCCTCCTAATGGTGTGGCAAATACTGAAAACTTTGAATCAAATATATAAATTAGTAAATAGAAGAGCTGATAGTTGAACAAAAACAACGTTCAACCCATGTTTTCTTCATTATAGGATCAGTTCAGTAACAGTTTAATAATTTTTGGAATACAATTCAAGAGTTCTAAACAAATGTGGCAAACACTCCTTTTGTGGGTTTTACTTCTTTCTCATGACTTTTAATAGTTTCAAGTATATTAGATGAAGCAAAGAAATGCAGGCCAACAGGAATCAGATGTACATCTCTCCTGAGAGCCACATCCAGAATACAACAATACATAGGCGAATGCCAGCAGCAAACCACTGAACTGAGAACTGGACCCCCGGTGAAGGAATCAGAGAAAGGACTGGAAGAGCTTGAAGGGGCTCGAGACCCCACATGAACAACAATGCCAACCAACCAGAGCTTCCAGGGACTAAGCCATTACCCAAAGACTATACATGGACTGACCCTGGACTCTAACCTCATAGGTAGCAATGAATAGCCTAGTAAGAGCACCAGTGGAAGGGGAAGCCCTTGGTCCTGCCAAGACTGAACCCCCAGTGAACGTGATTGTTGGGGGGAGGGTGGTAATGGGGGGAGGATGGGGAGGGGAACACCCATGTATAAGGGGAGGGAGAGGGGTTGGGGGATGTTGGCCCGGAAACTGGGAAGGGGAATAACAATCGAAATGTAAATAAGAAATACCCAAGTTAATAAAGATGGAAAAAAAATAGTTTCAGGTACTGCTTCGGTCTAAGAAAATATATGATGGTTTAGTAGACATTGTTTCTAATTTAAGATAACTAATTCCCTTTATATTTTATCTTACCCACATATTATTTGTGCCACATCTCTACTGCTCACCAAATGTTTGAAAAGATATGATCTATATTTCCTCTGTACTAAAACACTTTAACACAGAGATATAAGTTTTTCATATGCTATGCCCTTTCTTTGGCAAAGATATTAAGTGTGTGTTAAGAAATTTGAGACAAGTAATTGCAGAAAACTACTCTGACTGTGAAAGAAATCCTTTTTCGTTATTTTATTTTTAATTTTTATTGGTTATTTTGTTTATTTACATTTCAAATGTTATCCCCCTTCCTATTTCCAATCCAAAGACTCCCCATCAAACCTTTCATAGCCGCTGCCTCCAGGACAGACAGTGCAGCTTTACTCACTCCCATACCACCACCTGACCATTGCACTAAGCTGGACTTAGTGCCTCACAGGACTAAGGGCCTCTCCTCCCGCTGGTGTTAGACAAGGTCACCTTCTGTTACCTTGCAGCTGGAGTTGAGTCCCTCCTTGTGTATTCTTTGCTTGGTTGTTTAGTCCCTTGGAGCTCTGGGGTGTCTGGTTGGTTGATATTGTTCTTCTTCCTATGGGTTCAGCTCCTTCAGCTCTTTCTCTAAGTCCTTCATTGGGAACCCCTTGTTCAGTCCAATGGTTGACGGCAAGCATATGCCTCTGTACTTGTCAGACTCTGGCAGAGCCTCTCAGGAAACAGCTACATCAGGCTCATATCAGGAAGCATGTTTTGGCATCTGCTTTAGTTTCTGGATTGTGGTTTTGTGTCTGTATATGGGATGGATGCCCAGGTGGGGCAGTCTCTGAATGGACTTTCCTTCAGTCTCTGTATTTGTCTTTGTCCCTGTATTTCCTTTAGACAGGAGCAGTTCTGGGTTAAATATTTGAGAAAGGAGGGTGGCCAGCTCCCTCAACCAGAGGCCATGCCTAACCTCTGGATAGCTCTCTATAGGTTCTCTCTTCCTGTTGGGTATTTCAGGTAATGACATCTCTTTTGGGTCCTTGGATCCTGTTGGTTTTCTGGCATCTGGAAATTTCTGGTGGCTAACACTAGGTCCCCATACCCCATTGCTACACACTTCTGTTCAATTCCCTGACCCTCTTTGCATCTACCCATCTCCTCCCACACCTCATCCTGCCCGCTTTTTCCTCTTCCCCTTCCCTTTCCCTCCCAAATCCCTCCCACCCTCTACCTCCTATGATTATTTTGTTACTTCTTCTAAGTATTACTGAGGCATCCACACTTTGCCCTTCCTTCTTCTTGAGCTTCATATGGTCTGTAAATTGTATCTTGGGTATTCCGAGGTTTCTTTCCCAATACCCATTCATCAGTGAGTGCATAAAATGTGTGTCCTTTGTGATTGGCTTGCCTTACTCAGGATATTTTCTAGTCCCATTCATTTGCCTGTAGTTTTCATGATATCATTGTTTTTTATGGTTGAATCCAGTCACCTATTGAGGAACATCTGGGTTGTTTCCACTTTCTGGTTATTTTAAATAAGGCCGTTATGAACATAGTGGAACATGTGTCATTGTTGTATATTGGAGCATCTTTTGAGTATATGGCGGGGGGGGGTACAGCTATGTCCTCAGATAGTACTATATCCAATTATCTGAGGGACCACCAGAAAGTTTCCAGAGCTTACAATCCCAGCAACAATGGGGCAGTGTTCTTCAACAGAGGATGTGTGTCTTTCTCCACATCCTCGCCAGTACCTGCTATTACCTGAGCCTGAGTTATTTTAACTTAGCCATTCTCACTGGTGAGAGGTAAAATCTCATGGTTGTTTTGATTTGGATTTCCTTGATGTCTAAGGATGTTGAACATTTATTTCTTTAATTGCTTCTCAGCCATGTGAAAGTCCTCAGTTGAGAATTCTGTTTAGCTCTGTACCCCGCATATTAATACAGTTATTTGGTTCTCTGAAGTCTAATGTTTGGGTTCTTTGTATATTTTAAATATTACTCCTCTATTGGATATAGAACTGGAAAATATCCTTTCCTATATTATGGGTTGCTCTTTTGTACTATTGACATTGTCCTTTGCCTTACAGAAGCTTTTCAATTTTTAGGTTCCTTTGTCCATTGTTGATCTTAGGGCTTAAGCCATTGGTGTTCCCTTCAGATTTTCCCCTATCCCATGTGTTTGAGGTTCATTCCCACTTTCTCTTCTATTAGATTCAGTGCATATGGTTTTATGTGGAGGTGCTTAATCCACTTGGGCTGGAGCTTTGAACAAGGAGATAAGAACAGTTAAATTTGCATTCTTCTACATGCTGACCTCCACTTAAGACATTTGTTGAATTGCTGTCCTTTTCCCACTGGATTATTTTAGCTTCTTTGTCAAAGATCAAGTGACCATAGATAGGTGGGTTCATTTCTGGGTCTTCAGTTCCATTCCTTTGATCTATATGCCTGTTTCTGTACCAATACCATGCGATTTTTACAACTTTTGCTCTGTAGTACAGCTCGAGGTCATGGGTGGTAATTCCTCCAGAAGTCCTTATTTTTGAGAATTTTTTTGCTACCCAGGGTATTCTGTTGTTCTAAATGAATTTGATAATTGCTTTTTCTAGCTTTTTGAAGCATTGAGTTGGAATTTTGATGGGGATTCCAATGAATCTGTAGATTGCTTTTGGTGAGATGGCCAAATTTACAGTTCCATGAGCATGGAAGATCTTTCCATCTTCTGAGGTCTTCTATTTCTTTCTTCAGAGACTTGAAGTTCTTTTCATACAAATCATTCACTTGCTGAGTTAGAGTCACCACAAGATATTTTATATTATCTTTGACTATTGTGAAGGGTGTCATTTCCCTCATTTCTGTATCAGCCTCTTTATCCTTTGAGCAGAGGAACACTAATGATTTGCTTCAGTTAACTTTATATCCAGCCACTTTGCTAAACTTTTTTTATAAACTGCAGTTTTCTGATGGTAATTTTAGTCAGTTAAATATGCTATCATATCATCTACAAATAGTGATAGTCTGACTCTGTCCCATCCAATTTTTATCCCTTTGTCTTCCTTTTGCTGTCTGATTGATCTGGCTAGTATTTCAAGTATGATATCAAATAAATAGGGAGAGAGTAGCATCCTTGTCTAGTCCCTGATTTTAGTAGGAGTGCTTCAAGTTTCTTTTCAATGACTTTGTTGTTGGTTACTGGTTTGCTATGTATTGCTCACTATGTTTAGATAAGAACCATCAATTCCTTATCTGATAACATGAAGTGGTGTTGAATTTGGTCAGAAGCTTTTTCAGCATCTAATGAGATGATCGTGTCATTTTTCTTCTCTAAGTATTTTTACATAGTGGATTACATTGATGGATTTCATTATATTGAACCATCCCTGCATCCCTGGAATAAAACCTCCTTGATGATGTTGATTGAGTGTTTTGATTTGTTCTTGGCTTCAGTATTTGAGAATTTTATTGAATATTTTTGCATCAATACTCACGGGAAATTGGTTTGATATTCTGTTTCTTTGTTAGGTCTTTGTATGGTTTGGTATCAGATTAACTATGGATTCTTAGAATAAAAGAAATCTTATAGTGGGAAAAACTAATATAGAGACTTGAGTTCGAGTTACTATATTTTGTGGAAATAAAACTTAAACTTTGGTGTGTTACACTATTAAGATATGACATTCCATTAAGACACATCAATTTTGTGTAAATACTAGACAAGAACTTTCAATTTGTGATCCTTATTGTGGCAGATTAATCCATATATAGTTTGGCTATAAGTGATCCATTTTATTTATAATGATAACTAGGTTAAGACACAGAACTTTACAAGCAAGAAAGCATGATAGTATCCAAATATCTATTCATTTCATTTCACTGTTGCACATGGCATAGAGTAAACATTGTGGCATATTTGTTGAGACAATTCCTGTCAAGAAAATCTATATGAACACATTTGTACATTTTAAAATTTACTTTTCATTGGATAGAGACATTTTTAAATGAGATTACTATCCTTAGCCTTTATAGGTAGTATCAGTCTATGAATGCAACTCTGAGTCAAGACCCTTATTGCCATTATGAAAACCTATGACCTGCCATCTTGCTACAATTTGCTAATAGGTTCAATTAAAGTATATGATAATTACTCATTTTTATTAGGAATATATATATATATATACATATACACAAATATATAAACATGTAGGTATAAATAGAATATCTACAAAGCTTCAAAAATTTTCCTGGTACATTGGAAATTGGAATGCATTTTTAAATAGTGAGAAAATAATGAATTGGTATGATTTACATGTTGACATGTACAAACTTGGCAAAAGTGGTGTGATGTACATCACATATACTCAATGTTCTATGTTTATTTGCAATTTTTTTTATAAATTTACTCATTTATTTTTAGAGGTCATATTTTATTCCTCTCTCAATCCTCTCCTGTGGAGACAGTCCACATCCCATACATCTACCAGCCTCATCTTTGTCTCCACAAGGTTGTTCCCACCCGACCCACCCCACCAGACTTCTAAACTTCCTGCAGCCTCCAGTCTGTTGAGGGCTAGGTGCATCTTCTCTGGCTGAATCTTGACCCGGGGATCCCCTGCATTATATGTTGGAAGCCTCATATCAGCTGCTCTATACTGCCTGCTTGGTGATCCATTGTCCGAGAGATCACAGGGGTCCAGGCTTATTGAGACCGCTGGTCCTCCTCTTTAGCTTCCTCCAGCTTTGTCCTAGTTCAACCAGAGGGTCAGAAGCTTCTGTTCATTCGTTGGGTGCAAATATATACACCTGACTCTTTGAGCTGCTTGTTAGGTTTTTTTTTTTTTTTTTTTTTTTTTTTTTGGAGGTCTTCATGTTAGATCCGTTTTGAGAATGCCCTATAGCTTCAGTAATGGTGTCAGGTCTTGGGGCCTCGCCTTCACTAGCTGTATCTCACTTGGGCTGTCTCTGGACATTCTCTTCCTCAGGCTCTTCTCCATTGCATCCCTGCATTTCTTTCAGGCAGGAAGAATTATGGGTAAGCATTTTGACTATGGGATAGCAACCGAATCCCTCAATTGATGCCCTGTGTTTCTGCTGGAGGTAGTTTCAGTAAGTTCCCTCTCCACACTGTAAGGCATTTAATCTACGGCCTCCTGCCACTTTGAGTCCTGAAAGTCTCTCATTTCCCAGGTCCTTGGTACATTCTAGAAGGTTCTCCCCACCTCCGTCCTCTGGAGTTGCTTGTTTCCATTCTTTCTGCTGGTTTCAGGGCTTAATTTCCTTTCCCCCACCCAATACAAGATCATGTTCCCCCCCCCCATCATGTCCTTTCCTCCCCTGTCTCTCCCTCTCCTCCTTCCCTCCTTCCCTCCCCCTTCCTAAATCTTCCCTCTCTCCCTCTCCTCCTCTTCCCTCTCTCCCTCCCTCCCTCCCTCCCTCTTTGTGGTTGCTTTCTTCTCCTTCCCAAGTGGAATTGAAGCATCCTCACTTGGGACCTCCAGCTTATTAACCTTTTTGAGTTATGTAGACTGTTTCTTGGGTATTCTGTACTTTCTCTTTTTTGACTAATATCCACTCATCAGTGAGAACATATTGTGAATATCCTTTTGGATCAGAGTTACCTCAATCGGGATGATATTTTCTAGTTTCATCCATCTGCCTGAAAAACTCAGGATGTCCTCGTTCTTCACAGCTGAATAGTATTCCATTGTGCAAATGAACCACATTTTCTGTATCCATTCTTCTGTTGTGGGACATCTGGGTTGTTTCCTGATCCTATCACAAATAAGGTCACTATGAACATAGTAATACATGTAGAACTCCTTTTTAAGTTATGTTATTAACTGTTGTATAAAAAAGGAAATTGCTATTAGATAATATTATAATGCTATGGGTTTTGATATAGGTTAATGTTTTAAAAGAAAGAAGATTTAAATTAGTATTTTAGGTACTTATCTACCCATATACAAGCTTAAAAATAACTTATTCCAAACAGAAAAGGAAAGAAATATGCTGTGTCACACACATCTCCCTGTCCTCCTCCCCATAGGACTCTACTGTAAATTTTGGTTCTCTGTGTTCTCCCTCTCATTTTTCAAAAAACACAACCTTACATCCCCTAATTCCTCTATTTTGCCAATTTCAGAGGCTCCTTTCTAGTGTGCTACTTTTTACTAGTAATTTAAATTTAATTATTAAAAAAATACAATAAGAAAGTGATTGATCGGGGTTGGGGACTTAGCTCAGTGGTAGAGCGCTTGCCTAGGAAGCGCAAGGCTCTGGGTTTGGTCCCCAGCTCCGAAAAAACAGAACCAAAAAAAAAATTATAATTAAAAAAAAAGTGATTGATCCAACACCAATATTTCACCTGACCATCCAGAAATGTGAATTTATTCCCTTCTACACTACTGCATGTACACGTACATGTGCTTCCATTCATGAACACCTAGACACAAACCCAAGTTCTATTCTGTAAACTAAATTGCATACAACACACTGTTCCTCAAATGAATCTACAACTACATAGTACTAATTCCATAATTGTATACATTATAAGCAAAGGTATTTTTACTTCAAAAATATATACTGTGAAAATATATACTTCTACATTATAACAGCTTGTGAAGATGAATGCATGCACAAGTGAGTCTCTTCTAATGAAGTGAAATTTCTTTTGGTAATAAACAAAACAGAAAGCCAAATATGCACACTTTAATTGATCATATCTCATAAGTTTTAAAGAGACTAATTTTAACACTTAATAAATATCTTGGCATTTGTCATGACCTCTCCAGAACTTAATGAAGGAGCATGTATGCACTCTGGGTCACAACCTTTAGCCACTTTCCTTTGTTGCCTTCATCAAAGGAGATTTTGACAATTAAAGCTTGAAATTTAAACAATTATCAATTCAGTGGAACAGACAAGAAAAATACCATGATAATTTGGCGATTGTTTCAACTTTGTCAATGTATTGCACTGAACACATAATATATTCTTCTATAAATTATCCCAGACTTTGGTCACTTACAGAAATCACCTGTTGTAATGTTTTACTATGGGACTTCAGGGAATGCCTGATGCAGGATAATCAAAAAAGAAGGTGGTAACATTTGAACTGAGCAGTTACTAGTAACTATAATACACAAAAGCAGTAATAACACACACTCATATGTACACACATACACATACACATATACAGAAGTAAAGGGAGAGGGAGAGGGAGAGAGAGAGAGAGAGACTAAGAAACTTACAAGTTGGTGTATATCTGCAGTCCCAACACTTGGAAGGTAGAGGCAGGGACCTATGGTGAATTTCAGGTCATCTTGACCTACATAGTGAGTACCAATCTGGAGATGGTGACATAGCAAAGCCTCATCTCAAAATCAATATATATATATGTGTGTGTGTGTGTGTGTTTGTGTGTGTGTGTGTCATATAAATAATCAAGTAAAACATTTTAAATATATTTAAAAATAGATAAATAAAAATTTAAAACCACTGCACGTTTATGGAAATAAAGCATAAAATCTACTACACATGCTAAGCTACTGAGTTTATGTAGAATTATTTCCTAGATATAATCCTAGCCCTATCATTTTAAAAATCTTTTATTTTGCCTCCTTGTGCAGTACTTTAATAGACATTCATGTATATTTCACGATTCTTTGTATTTTAATAAGATAGCTTTTCCATGCTAAATAGCACTATAACAATTCCTTTAAATCCAAGTTTTAATGACATTTTAAGCAATATGATTCCTTTTTTATTTAACTGAGGGATTTATAAGTTAAAATTATAGTGCTAATTGGTACATGCATGCATGAAAGGATGAATGAGAATATATATATATATATTCTGCTGTATATATCAATCTTCATACACATTTATCATTTATTTATTATAAATTGTTCAGACATCTTTCATAGACTTTTCCTTACTATAGAATTACTTTTTTAATATTTTAGTTTCTTTTATTCCACATTTTAGTGTCCTAGGTTCATAATATTAGTGTGGGGGCACTTAGTACTATGACAGTTACAGAGGTTCAAAATCTTAGTTTTGGTCTCAGGTTCCTAACAAATGTTGTGTTATTCAATGATAAAAACTGAATTCCTGGAAAACAGTCTTTATATCTATACTAATTATGTTACATACTAATAATTTCCACAACATTAAATGAAATGTTCTGCTAAAAATAAAGATTGGACTGACATTCTCAATAAAAAAGGAATGAATCCAGACACAATTAAATATTCTCGTGTCTCTATTAAACTTATTACTCTGAAAATAGTTTTTTGATTAATTTTAGTCCAAGATAACGTAATATAAAACCTTGATTAAACAATTTTGTAAATGAAGATTATATTGAATCCTTAAGAAACTGGCTCTTTTTATTCTTCAGGAAACTTTTATTATGCAAAGCCATAAAATTAGCTCCGAAAAATAGAAAAGAAAAAAAATTAGCTAAAATACTCTTCTTTAATCACATTCTTATTTTAAATTAATAAATAATATTGAAGACATGTGTTTGAAAAATGAATCTTATAGTATTATGATTTACTGAAATAAAAGTTACAAAAATTATAAATAATTTATTTCATACATTAATTTTTAAGTAGCATTGGCTTTCTGATTCTGGCATGCACACATGACTTAATAAATTAATTTTATTAATTAAAATAAATTAAGAAATATAATTTTAATAAATATAACTTTTCTTTTAAAAGTAAATTTGGTTTTATGTTTTCGATCATCAATTTATACTATGTTGAACTCAGTCAATATATGACACCATGGTAACTGATTTCTCTTCATACTTAAAATAAATATATTTTACAAAGCATAGCATTTTATGAGAGAAATTACCAGGAATGATCCTTAGAGAACAAAATTAATATTACCAGGAGTTTATAATTCTTGGCACTCTCAAACAATCATCTTCACTGTTGACCTTATGTGTCACATTTTTCATTTTTTAATTAGTTAAGCTTTAGATAAGTTGCACTATATTTTTGTGAACTTAAAATGGATCAGTGACCTCAATGTCCATCAATGATATTACAGCTTACAATTGTTTATTATTTTCAATGATAGAAATGTACTTCCCTCTGCATGTATAGATGGACCTTGAGAGATCCATTGCATTATTTGGCTATAGTATGTGCTGTAATCAATATGATATCTGCATTCTGTTATTTTGACCTTTATAGTCAATGTGTATCGGGTGACCAACAGAAGAATTCTATTTTAGTAGATGTAGGAAGACTTTTAATCAATATAAGCTTAGTGGATATTCGGATCATTGAACTCTTCATAGATAGTTTAAAAATATATACAAAGAATAATTTCCATTCAAAAACATTGTAAATTGCTTTTCTTTTTCCTCTGACAAAATTAAATATCCAAAGATTATATCTTTTTTCTTAATGTTCTTAGTGTTTCAAATGAATAACATATTTATTTAAGGTTATGCCTTATGACAGGATATATTTTAAAATATACTGTCATAGATAGTAGAGACAATTTAGATTTTAAAATATAGTTTATAATCAGAAAATAAACCGTAAAATGAATTTCAAATTAATTGTATATAATAATGCATAAAGTATACTAGTACTATTTCATATATTCATTTACTAGTAAAAATGCTTATGTAATTTTGAGTATCACTAAAAGATTGCCAAAATCTTTTGTTTTAAACATTATATGAAGAGCAGCCATTCATTCCACAGATGATATGTGCAATGTGTGGTATTAGAGACAGATATAGTCTACTTCTAGTCCAGAGTTAGAAGAAACATGTCATTTGAAGGATTCATAAGTAAGGAGTAGATAGTATAGCATGCAGTGTGAGGTAGATATTACCCAGACAATTATAGATTTTGGAGACCATTTAAGAACTTCCTGGGAGGTTCTGCCCACCACTGAGCAATGCAGAGGTGGATGTTTAGAGCTAACCATCAGTCTGAGCTTGGGACCCCAGTCGGTGAGCTGGTAGAAGGACTGGTGCAGCACAGGGGGATAGCAATCAAATAGGAAGAACAATGTCAGCTGACCAAACCACCCAGTGATCCCCAGGATGAGACCACCAACCAAGTAGTGTATAGGGAGGGATTCATGGCTCCAGATACATATGTCGCAGAGGAAGGCCTTGTCTGATATCGATGGGAGGGGAGTCCAGGGTAGGGGGAGACTGAAGGGGTGGGAAAGCAGTGGGTGGATGGGTGTGGGAGCACCCTCATAGAGGTAAAGAAGAGGGGGCAGAGGGAAGATGTGGGATTGGGGGCATTGGCAGATGTGGGATTGGGGGCATTGTGGAGGGTTAACTGAGAAGTGGGATATCCACTGAGATGCAAATGAATGGATCAATTAATAAAAAAAGAACTTCAAACTTTTATTTTATAAATAAAGCTCTGAAAATACTTTAAGGAAAAGGATACTTTCTATAATAGTCATAAATGATTTCTTTTTCTGTTTTTTGTTTGTTTGTTTGTTTATTTGCTGTTGATTTGTTTACAGGTGTACATTGTATGGTGATTTTTAAGGCAGATAAAAATTGTTTCCTGAAAGACACACTAGAACAGAGGATAGTGGTGTGGGCCACGTGACAGGAGTTTCATGAATTTAAAGCAAGGATGCAATGCATAGTTAGACCCTGTTTTAAAAAAAGAAAACAGAAATTGAAATTGGTGGGACAACGAGGAGGTTGTTTAATTATTTGCAATTCATTAATATATTTTAAAGTATTAGTATTTTGATAATTTTTTCAAGGGAAAAGTCATTCTATGTGAACTATAGTCTAGAAAAAAGGCTGATTTTATTAAAGTTTTTTTTATATTAAGTAATATTGTAATGGAAGTGTTTAGAAGGTGACTATATTTAAGTTTGTCAATATGATGGTAGTATACTCTTATTTGTCATTGAAATTATATAATTACTCTTTAAAGAATTACAGAATGTAAATTGGTATTTATTTATTTATTTATTTATTTATTTTTTACACTCAGATTGTATTCCCTACTGGTCCACCCCTGAAAGTTCCACATCCATTACCTCCTCCCTGAATCTCCCCCCCCCCACCCCCGATCCCTGTCTACAAAAGGTTGTTCCCACCCCACCCACACCACAAGGCCACTAAACTTCATGGGGCCTCCAGTCTCTTCAGAGGTACATCTTTATTTTCTTAACCCAGACCTGGGAGTCCTTTGCTGTATATGTGTTGGAGCACTCTTCTCATCTGGTATATGCTGCCTGGTTGGTGATCCAGTGTCTAAGAGATCTCTGAGGTCTAGGTTAATTGAGACTGCTGGTCCTCCAACAGGATTTCCCTCCTCCTTAGCTTCCTGCAGCTTTTCCATAACTTAACCAGAGGGGTCAGCAGCTTCTGTTTATCGGTGGGAGGCACATATCTGCATCTGACTCTTTCAGCTGCTTGTTGGATCTTTTGGAAAACAATTGTGGTAAATCTGTTTTTGTGAATGCCCCATAGCTTCAGTAATGGCATCAGGTTTTGGGGCCTCCCCTTGAGCTGGAACCCACTTTGGGCCTGTGGCTAGATCTTTTTCTCGGACTCTTCTCCATTTCCATCCCTACATTTCTATCAGACAGGTAAAGCTTTGGATGTGGGGTAGCAACCCCATCTCTCAATCGATGCCCTGTCTTTCTGCTGTAAGTGGACCCTCTCCCCACTGTAGGGACTTTCATGTAGGGTCCCCCCCACCAACTTTGAGTCCTGAAAGTCTCTCACTTCCCAGGTCTCTGGTACATTCTAGAGGGTCTTCCCAACCTCCTTCCTCCCGAGCTTGCCTCTTTCCATACTTTCTGCTGGCTTTCAGGGCTTCAATAATTTTCTCCCACCCAATACCAGGTCATATTGCCCTCTCCGCCAACCCCCATCCCCTTTACCTTCCCTGTCCCTTCCTCCCTCCCTCCCACCTTGTGGTTGCTTTCTTCTCCCTCCCAATTGGAACTGAGGCGCCTTCACTTGGGGCCTTCAGCTTGTTGACCTTTTTGAGTTCTTTAGATTGTATCTTTGGTATTGTGTACTTTTTTGTTTTGTTTTGTTTAGTGAGAACATAGCATTCATGTCCTTTTGGGTCTGAATTGCCTCACTCAGCATGACATTTGCTAGTTCCATTCATTTGCCTGCAACATTCAGGATGCCCTCGTTCTTAATAGCTGAGAAGTATTCCATTGTGTAAATGAACCAAATTTTCTGTACCCATCTCCTGTTGAGGGACATCTGGGTTGTTTCCAGCTTCTGGCTACCACAAATAAGACCATTATGAACATAGTGAAACATGTGCCCCTGTGGTATGGTAGGGCATCTTTGGGGAATATTCCCGAGAGTGGTATTTCTGGGTCTTTAGGTAGGTTTATTTCCAATTTTCTGAGGAAACTCCAAATTGATTTTTAGAGTGATTGTACCAGTTTGCAATCCTACCAGCAATGGAGGAGTGTTCTTTCTGCACATCCTTCCCAACAGATGTTGTCACCTGAAGTTTTGATCTTAGCCGTTCTGATTTGTGTTAAGTGGAATCTCAGGGTTGTTTTGATTTACCTTTCCATGATCACTAAGGACTTCAAACATTTCTTTAGGTGCTTCTTAGTCATTCAAGATTCCTCTATTGTGAATTCTCAGTTTAGTTCTATAACCCATTTTTTTTATTAGGTTGTGTGAATTTTTGGTGGTAAGCTTCTTAAGTTCTTTATATATTTTAGATACTAACCCTCTATCAGATGTGGTGTTACTGAAGTTTTTTCCCAATCTGTAGGCTGACGGTTTGTCTTATTAACTTACTGCCTATGTTTTTTCCCTTATAGAAGCTTTCCAGTTTCATGAAGTTCCTTTTGTCAATTCTTGATCTTAGAGCATGATCCATTGGAATTCTGTTTAGGAAATTTCTGCCTGTGCCAGTGAGTTCATGGCTCTTTCCCACTTTCTCTTCTACTAGATACTGTGTACCTAGTTTTATGTTGAGGTCTTTGATCCACTTGGACTTGAACTTTGTGCATGGTGACAAATATGGGTCTATTTTCATTTTTCTACACATAGACATCATATTGATCTTATATTTAGGAAATCAGAGGTAGAATATTGATGCTTCTTTATACATTTATTATAATATTTAAAAACTACAAAAGCAACAATAATCAAATGATTCATACTAAAACCACTTACCAAAGTAGTGCAAATTAGAGGAGCAGACATGCATTTTAACAGTCTCTATGTCATCTATTAGCTGTAATTGAGAAAAATGACAGGATGATACAAATAAATTTCTGCTTTTATAAAATGTCAATAATAAATATCCTTAGCTGTTGTGTTGTAGTTAAGATAAGGTGACAGGTTATGTGTAAGGTGATTAAGGAAGTTCCCAGAGGTATAAATAGCAATAGAGGAGTGAGTTTTCAATGCTGTGATGACATCATGTTATTGCAAATGTTCTCCAGTTTTTTTTCTTTAGCAGTTGTTAATTATTAAACACTGCTTTACTTTAAAACTCTTAAACATTTTCCTTTCATCTAAACTCACTAGAAGGTTGTTCACACTCATAAAATGTGATGAAAGGAAGTAACATTTTTCTTCTTCTAGAACAATTTACTTTTCACTAGACAGACAGCAAAATACTGTAAGTATGGGTTTATTCTTCATATCTATGAATTAGACTAATATGAGCGATGGGTCCTTTGAGGAATGAATTCATCCTTGTCTGCCAGCCAAACAGATGTACAGTCCAGATGGTAATAAATGAAATAAACCATTGCCAATAGGAAGGTCTCTGAGCAGGATGCAAGATGTACCTTAAGATCACTTTGAATTTTCTTATTTACTGATAGACAAACACTTAGGCATGCAGGTTACCAAGATATTGGGTTAGATACATGAATAAATACAACTATTATGCAGAATTGAATATTTGTAATTTAATTTGTGATTCCCAGAAAAACTATGATCTAGATATCTATACATCTATGTATCTATGTATCGATACATGTATCTATATATCTATACATCTGTCTATCATCTATATGTCATCTATCTACAATATATTAACATTTTATATACATATATAACTGCATAAATACAGCATGTACTATGTCATATTTGTGAACTATTTTCTACTGAGGAAGCTGAAGATTTGATATCACTTAATTTTATCTATGAATTATATCTATAATTACATTAACAATTATAAGAAAGAGTAATCTAATTTCACCATTTTCAGTGAATCCTATGTATAAATTGAAAATTTTGTAAAGATATTAATAACTATTTGTAAATTTAATTATTTGCATCTTTCTGTGTTTGTGTGGAGTTATTAGCACAAAGAGAGTAATAAAGTATCTATTAATAATAACAATATTGTATCTATTAAAGTGAAATTAAAACAATTAAAGTATTTCAGTATGTGTTGGTAGATTTAATTTAAAAATTGAACTCTTTTCAGGTTTCTTCTTTATTTCTTTCAGGCATTCATTTTATATATATGTGTGTGTTTGTGTATGTGTGTGTGTGTGTGTGTGTGTTTGTGTGTGTGTAATTTGATAAGATGAACTAAATGAATCTACTTAGCTTTAATAGTCCTCAATTATTAAAAATTAAAAGGGTGATCTAATCTCACCATTTTCTGTGAATCACATGTGTTAATTGAAAATGTTGTAAAAGGTATTAATACTATTTGTAATTTTAATTATTTGCATCTTTGCATGTTTATGTGGGGGTATTATTACAAAGAGAATAGCTGAGAATGAAATTTGGTCCATTGTAACAGCAGAATGTGTTTTTGTTTTTGTTTTTGTTTTGTTTTTTTGTTTTTTTTTTACATATCAAATGTTGTTCCTATTCCAGGTTCCTGTCCATAATTCCCTATCCCATACCCCCTCCCCCTGCTTCTATGAAGGTGTTCCCCGGCACATCCACTCCCCCTTTACCCCTTCCCACCCTGACATTTCCCTATACTGGGGCATCAAGCCTTGACAGAACCAAGGGATTCTCTTCCCATTGATGCCCAAAAAGGGAATCCTCTGCTACATATGGAACTGGAGCCATGTGTCTGTTCATGTGTACTCTTTGGGTGGTGTTTTAGTCCCTGGGAGCTCTAGTGGTTGGTATTGTTTTACTTATGAGGTGGCAAACCCCTTTAACTACTTCAATCATTTTTCTAACACCCACAATGGGGACCCCGTTCTCAGTTCAATGATGGGTTGCTAGCATCCACCTCTGTACTTGTTAAACTCTAGCAGAGACTCTCAGCAGACAGCTTTTGTCAGAATGTAATTCTTGGCAGCAGCAATATTGTCTGGGTTTGGTGACTGTATGTGTATGGGCTGGATCCCCAGGTGGGGCAGTCTCTGGATGGCCTTTCTTTCAGTCTCTGCTCCAAAATTTGTCTCTGTATTTCCTACAATTAATATTTTTGTCCCCCATTTTAAGAAGGACTATCTGCACTTTGGTCATTCTTCTTGAGCTTCATGTGGCCTGTGGATTGTATCATTAGGTAATCCAAGCTTTTGGGTTAATATCTACTTATCAGTAAGTGCAACCATGTGTGTTTGTTTGTTATTGGGTTACTTCACTCAGGATGATAGTTTTTAGTTCCATCCATTTGCCCATGAATTTCATGAAGTCATTGTTTATAATAGGTGAGTAGTATTCCATTGTTTAGATGTATTTCATTTCTGTATCCATTCCTCTGTCGAGGGACCTCTGGGTTCTTTTCAGCTTCTGGCTATTATAAATAAGGCTGCTATGAATAAAGTGGAGCATGTGTCCTTATTATATATTGGATCATCTTTTGGATATAGGCCCAGGAGTTGTATACCTGGGTCCTCAGGTAGTTCAATGTCCAATTTTCTGAGAAACCTCCAGACTGATTTCCAGAGTGTTTGTACCAGCTTACTCTCCGACCAAAAATTGAGGAGTAGGAGAAAATATGGAGATTAAGTTTGGAGCAGAGACTGAAGGTAAACTCATTCACACAGACAGCCCCACTTAGAGATGCAGCGCACACACGCACACACACACACACACACACACACACACACACATACACATATATATATATATATATATATATATATATATATATATCCACCAAACCCAGAGAATATTGCTGATGCCAATAAATGCATGCTGACAGGAGCCTGATTTAGCTGTCTCCTGAGAGATTCTGCCAGAACATGACAAATACAGAGGCAGATGCTTGCAGCCAACCACTGAACTGAGAATGGGTCCCCACTGGAGGAGTTAGAGAAATGATTAAAGGATCTGAAGCGATCGCACCCTCATAAGAACAGCAATGCCAAACATTCAGAGCTCCCATGGACTAAACCACCATTCAAGGTGTGCACATGGACAGACCCATGGCTCCAGCTGCAGATATAGCAGAGGATGGCCTTGTTGGGCACCAATGGGAGGAGAAGTCCTTGGTCCTGCCATGGCTTTACCCCCCAGTGTAGGGGAATGTCAGGGCAGGGATGCGGGAAGGGGTGGGTAGATGGGTGGGGAAACACCCTCATAGAAGAAATGGGAGACAGGATGGGATAGGGGCTTTAGGAATGGGAATCCTGGAAAGCACAATGGCATTTGAAATTTAATTTAATTAAATGTAATAATCCAATAAAAATATATTTTCTTGCTTGTTTTCAAAATTTTCCCTATTGATCTTGAAATTTAAAAACATATTATTAGCAGAGAATATCCACAGATTGTCGTATGTTTCCCTAAACAAATCTGTCTCAAAAGTGATGACTATTAGTGCTAATAAATTATAATATGGATGAAAATATAAAAGCTTGATATTTATATTTTCTCACCTAATTTCATGATATTAATATTAAAAATATCTTGGTAAAATTGTAGATGTGTCAAACACAATATCTGTCTTATGCTACTTATTAATTATATTTCATATCTTAAGGGAAAATTTGAGAGTAACATTGTAAAAGTGCTTATGAGGTGGGACTTCTATTACTGCATGACTGTCTTTGCAGGCTAATAAACTTATTTCTTTCTTTTAATCAAATAACTTCATGTTATATAAATCTGAATTCTATTATTGTTCCCTGCAACTTACCTATCTTGAAAGTTTTAAATAAGATTATATTATAAAATTCAAAATACAAATCTGTTCTTAGAAAAGTGGCTATGATTATCATGCAGTTAAATTTTCACAATTACACAATATTAGTGCTTATGGCATCTGTCATCCCATTGATTGCCAGGATAGATTTGGCTGATCTGGCTGTCTAGGCAGGTGTCCCCTTCCCCCTGCATTGCTTCATGTATGTCCTTCCAGAAAGGGTATGCTTTGCCAAAGACGACACCTCCCCTTAACGGTGAAGAAGCCGTCTTTGGTCAAAGGTAAACTAACTACTAGCTGTGACCCCCGATAGAACCTCCAAACAAGCTCACTAAAATATACAATGTTCCAGTTGCTCTAGATTTGAGAGTCACTAAACTCGACTGGCTTTAATTAATTTAAAATAATTTATCTTCATCAAATTATGTGTGTGTGTTTGTTTAATCCATATATACCCAATGAAATATTTTATAATGTTTTTCTAAACAGGAACACACAGATTTTGCCATTAATCCAATATTACATTATGAATGTGAAATTAGTTTAGCAGTTGACAGTTCAACATATTTTATACTTTTCAGTCACATGGTTTAGAAAGTCTGTGAAGTATTTCCAAAATTTGTTTTTGAATTTGTACTAAATTTAATTAGCCTTAATTTTCAGTCAGCACATCCCAAAAGGTTGTTCTATCAACATAAAAATCGTAAGTGGAGAGTAAATAATTCTATAGTGAAAAGTAAAGTAAAATATTCTATAGTGAGACAGAGCAGAATTCCAGGCAATTGCTATGTAACTCTATAATTATAGATACATTTGTTTATTGAGGCTGAACGTTAGTGAAGAAAAAGAAATTGGAGTAAATAAAATTGATTCTAATTTCACAGAAAAAAGATTTTATTAGTTTTCAATGCCAGTCAAGTGTGATCTAGAATGCTGTGCCATATTTTATTACTACCAGATTTTCTGAAATTTAGCAAGGTGTTCAGCAGGTAAAGATGCCTCCTTCTAATCATGACCTGAGTTCAATTCTTAAACTTCCATTCTAGAAAGAGGGAAAACTTCTACAATTTGCCCTCTGATGTTAGAAATAAGAACACATTTACACACATGCACACACACACACACACACACACACACAGACAAACAGACACCTGATCAATTTATGTAACTAAATAGATAATACCATTCTTAACCACTACTTATAGATACTGGAAACCCAAACTAACACCCGGTGTTATTTTGTTTTTCTAAAGGAAAAATTATTACGGACTTTATACTTTGGACTTTAAACTAGCCATGAAATATTAAATATTCATGAACAAAAATATATCAGATATAAAATTTTGGAATAACTGTAAAAATGCATCCCTAAATATTCAAGATCTTAGTTATTTCTGCTCTTTTTTTTTTTTTTTTTCCGGGGCTGGGGACCGAACCCAGGACCTTGCGCTTCCTAGGCAAGCGCTCTACCACTGAGCCAAATCCCCAACCCCCCGTTAATTCTGCTCTTAAGAAAGCTGTTAGTCCAAGTGCCTAAGTCTGAGGGGAAACAAGTATCTGCAATATTTTACTGGACTCTACTTATTTTTGGTTTTCACTTATTTATTTTTCTTAATATAGGTGTTTCTAATTTGACTTTCTTTGCTGGTATAAAGAGTAAAATAGTTAATAAAATAGAATTTTATGTGGAATTAGAAACTGATTGTAACTATATGTTTTATTTTACTAATCAAAACTAGTTTCACTAAAAGCACATAAAAAAGGTTAAGATTCACATTACAGTACTTTTAGATACAAAGAGCCACTCTATTTATGGTATACCATAAATACTCTGCAACATTATTGTTATATCCTTCAAATCTTTCTTGATTTTCCATCTGTATTTTCTAGCTATCACTTCTTCAGAGTTCTCCTTTGTCTATGCACTTCTTTTCCTTATATATTTTGCCATATATTGTTTATTGTCTAAACTAATACTAAGTACAAACATTTAAAATTTTAGTGTATTTATGAATTACATCTATTTCTGTTTCTCACTACATTGTATTTCAAACAGAATGTACCTCTCTTGTTTACATTCACCTCTCCTTTAAGAGATTAGAATGCATATTTTATTAAATGTTTCAGTAATTTGTGAAAGTAACATTTATACTTGCCAGATATAATGGTCACCTCAGGGGTTTACTGCTGAATAAGCTTGTGCGTTCTAGTTCTTTCTGAACTCTGGTTGGTTCATCCCAACTCCTTCGACTGAAACTTCTCTCCAACGCGACTGATTCAATCTGACTTCTCTCAGGTCTCACTGAGTTACTCTGCTTGTTCTCAATCAAACTAACTCTGGCAATTTGTTCTAATCTGGTTCCTTCTTATTTTCTGGCTTCGACTGCCTCTGTTAACCTGAACGGAACAGCATGAACTCAAATCTGCAGCACTGACTCAGTGAACTGAACTAAATTCTCAACTGAACTACACTGCTGAACCGAATTGAACTCAACTAAACCTTGCTGTATTGCCTGAACTCGAGTCAGTAAAGTGCTCTTCGTCTGACTCACTCTGCAGTGCTCTTTTTATCTTTCTTTAAAAAAAAATAGTTAGATATTTTGTGTATTTAAATTTTAAATGTTATCCCCTTTCCCTCCTCTCCCATGCTCCTCCCCTTGGCCCCTGCTTCTGTGAAGGTGCGCCCCCTCCCAACCACCCACTCCTACCTCAACACCCTTGTATTGCTCTATACTGGGAAAACAAGCCTTCATAGGAACAAGGGCTTCTCCTATTGATGCCAGACAATGTCATCCTCTGCTACATATGTGGCTGGAGCTATGGTCCCTCTGTGTGTACTCTTCAGTTGCTGGTTTAGTCCATGGCATCTCTGGGGTGTCTGCTTGGTTGGTATTGTTGTTCTTCCTATGAGTTTACAATCCCCTTCAGCTCCTTCAGTCCTTTCTCTAGCTCCTCCATTGGTGTCCCCATGCTCAGTCTGATGATTACCTGCGAACATCTGAGACTAATCATTACAGTCACTCTCCACATCATATTCTTAGCAGGATGGATGATCCTGGTAACATTTCAAGAGTATCTGCCATTATCTTATCACACAAAGTTCTCACCAAATATCTAAGGAGTTCATCTGCATAAAGAACTTAGTGCCTGGCTATATTAGGTTTTCAAGAAATACCACCCTAAATATAAGAAGCCCTCAGACCTATGTAAGCCCTCACATCTTATGACAACTGACACCATGATGGAAGTACCATTCAGGCCTTGGGATGCTGGCCTTAGGAAGCAACATCTGTCAAAATGAAAACAAACACCTAATCATTCAAAGTTCAAAGGTCGGAAAATGTCCCCAAAGTTACTAACCTTGCTTTATGGTTCCATTTCAGCGTCTGCCTAACTGTTCTTGCTATTAGAGGTGTGTCAACCAAGGATGTTGTTTTTGTCCTTCAAACGCACTCTGAGGAACTCTCACAATTCCACTTGTGTTCTAAAAACCCAGTGTAGTTGTTGGCCAGATAATACAGATTTTTTTTATTGGCTTGAGCCATGCCCCACTGGTCTTCTCTTGTGGATATTTCACAATATTGATATGGTTTAAGACTCTCATTAAGATACGCATTTTCTTATAGTAAAATAATAATAATATCATATAAATTATGCATTATATTTTAAAAAGTGTTGATATTGTAACTCAGACCTATAATTGCAGCAATTAAGAGGTTGAGAAGGAGAGATCTTTTGCCAAGATCAGGTTGGGTTACATAGAAATAAACCATCTCAATGTAAATTAAAATATATAAAAAATGATATATACAATCATGTCCTTGAGATAATCACTCTTTATAGAAGTTTCCTTCTGTGAACTACCTTTACCTTCATTACCTTCATTGTTTGGGATGAAAGTTGTATTCTGCTGGTGTCCACATTCCAGCCAGAGGAATTAAAGTGCATATTCTATCCATACGACACTGATCTAGGAAGTCTTTGGGTATGATCCCTTTCCAGAGCCGCCATGTTGCTGAATTAAAATTTCTTTAAAATATTTGGTGACTAGGGAGCTTTATATTGTTGATTTCAAATAATGCAAAAGTAATCAGTCAATTGTGGTTATGGTGATTCAGTTAGTTATCAAAGAGTTTTGACAGGAAATTATGTATAGTTTGTTAATTTCAAAAAGAAAATTTCCATCTTGTGTAATTCTCAAACCACAGAAACCAGAATAGAGAAAGACATTAAAGGTTTTAATCTTTACAATTCCTCTTATATTGTGAGCTCATTTTCATATTTAATATTATACTAAATATTTAAAACTTATTAATTATCAACTATATTTGGTTTATTGAAAATGTAAATTACTTTTTATAAGTACCTGGCATAATATTCAATTATAATATAATTTTAATAAAACTGTGGTATCCATAAATAGAAGACATCTTCCCTTAATTTGGGTTTAATACATTATATTATTGATGACACAACAAACAACATGTTGAATTTATCTTCATTTTTATTATAAATTACATATAGAGACAATTTATTATTCCACTGTGCATGTTCATTGTTTTTTTCACACAGATTGTTCACACACAATAAAGGATGTGGATGACCCTCTTCTTTTAAATAAGGTTTAAACATCTTTAGGTTACACATCAAAGATAAGAATGATTGGTAGAAAAGACAGCCATTTACCATGCATGGGAAGAAAAAAAGCATATTCTCAAAACATATTAACAACTGTTATAGAACAGTATTCTCATACCCAAAGCACCCATAAACCGGTAATTTTGTTGAAATTTACCTTGATTTTTTTCTATTTTATTTTAGTTTATCACTTAATTTGAATTTGTTCAAAACTATAAATTTTTATGAATATGATTAAACAGTAGATTATTTTTAACTTACATAACAGATAAAAGAACTTTTAAGAAATACAATTGAAGACATAACTCTTCTCACTCTTCCTCGGGATCCCGACCAAGTGTTAGTCTCCCAGTTGACTGCTCCCCAATGCAAAAAGAAAGCTGCTCTGACAAAGGCCTATGGGTGCTCAGAAGTTGACAGGAAACATATTTTAACAAATTAGCCATTGCAGGTTATACCCTAGGGCCTATGACATGCCAGTCTTGTCTGTCCGATTAACTGTAAAGTAAGTTTACAGAAAAACTTTGAAGGTAATGAGATAAACTCAGCTATTGACATTCAAAATTGGTGAACACTGCAGCTTCTTTCTATTGTTATTCATTAAAGTTTAAATTTAATTTAATGAAGATTTTAAGAAACTCGAAGATAAAACAGAATTATGGTTATAAATAATTAGAAAAGGAATAAATGTGATAATTGTGAAATAATAGTTTTTGCTAATGTTACACAGAGTATGAAACATTAAAATGGAAACTGAATATTTAGAAAACAGCTACCTTCACTCTTTGGCAGCCTAACATGCATATAAAGTATTCTGGGGAAATAATGGTTGAATAGTGACTCTAGTGTATAGATGTCAGAAGAAATCTACTTTCAGAACTCTAGAGAGACACATGAAGAAAATAATATGGAGAATCACCTCTGTGGATACATCAATTGATGATATTCCTTACTTGTATATTTTGGGTGACAAAATACCTCTAGAGAAATCTCCCTAATGTCAAATTTTGAATGTGTATATTTGTAGCACTATCTTAACTCCCAGATAATATACATCTCAAATATCTTGAATTGACAAAAGCAAAATTCAGGTATATATATAGATATAAATATAGGTATAGATATAGATATTTTCTCTGAGCAAAGTGAAATAAAATGGCTAATTGTTTTAAGTTGTATGACTTTGTAAAAGTCCATAAATTATGTCTTTCATCCACAGGCCTTGGTGTGATTCTCTTATCCTCCACAATAAATAGAGACATGTATAAATATATAACTAAATATTTCAAATTTTAAATATTATTTAAGTCTTCATGCTTTCGTTGATGAAATACTTTTTGTTTATAATTTCAATTCATAATTCGAATATAATTTCAATGTAAATTTTAGATTTTTCAAGTGAAGCAGCATTGTGTTGTGTTATTTTGTGAATATAATGATATTTCCACAGGGTTTATCTATTCTCAGTGTCAGAGATTGCTTTATGTCCTAGTGTATTTTCCATTACTAGGACAAAACAACATGATCAAAAGCAGCACAGTGATGGGAAGATTTATTAAGCTTAAAAGTCTTGATTATGGTCCATCATGAAAGAAAGTCAGAGCAGAAACTGCAGCCAAAACCTTAGAAGAAAAATGAGAAACAGAACCCATGAAGGACCTTTGCTTACTGGTGTGTTCAGCAAGACTTTTCATAAATCCCAGGAACACATCTTCATGATATAGGACAATCCACAGTGAGCTAGAATCTCCCCTACCACTAGGTTATTAAGCAAAAGTTTCCTAGACTTATCTATGGGTCTATCTGATTATAGCATTTAATTATTTCAATTAATTCTGCCTTGTGCCAAGTTAACAAAAAACACTGGTGTACATTAAATTTCAAAACTATGTCACAGATTTGACTAAATTTAGAATCTTGATTGAGGAACTTTTATTCAAAATTATTTGGGCTCACAGAGTGCATCTGCAAAAGTTTCATTTTAAGAGATGTATGATCATAAACAATGAGGGGACAATAAACTGATAGAGTCAGGAAACGAGGGTAAAGACTACAAGCTAAGGCGTACAGATGGAAACTAGGAGCTAACATGGTCTATAATCAAAGATTCTTCCCTCCTACAAGTGACTCTAGTAAGGAAACAAGAAAACTCACTACAGATTTCTACCCCTGTCTGCCCCTCTCCAAATCAAATCTCTTCCTAGTTCTGCAGGAGAATACCGGCTGTGACACCAGTTCTTCTCTACATGGACCTCAGGTGAATCACACAGACCTTCCTCTCTACACTTGTCTTCTTATAGCCCCGTTATTCCATCCCCCAAATCTAGCAGGCATTCTATGGGCGTACAAAGACCATTCCAGCTATTAGAGCAGGTAGACTAAGTGCATATCTTCTCCTCTCCTTCTCCTCCTCCAAACCCAATCATCTAGTCCCATGGCCAGCTCTGTAGCAGACCTTTGTCATCATTTCAACATGATGAAGATTTTTCCTAATCTTTCTTTGCCTTTATCCTGTGAATGCTTGCCCCTAACTCTAGCACAGCTTTTGTGGAAATAATTCAAACGAGCTTATTTAAAAATTACCAATAATTCCAACAAATTTACAAAGGAAGCCAATGAAGTAAATAAACAAGCGTCATATAGGCACTCTCTATCAGCGACTTCCAAACAAGTCCTATCATCCTCTGCTCCATACCGTACTACCTGTTGATCTCCTTCCTCTTGCCCCTCATTCTGAGGGACTAAGCAGGACCTTGTGAAAGACCCTGGCTTCTTCCCTTTGTGGAACCACCCAATTGCTATGCTTTTTGCCTAACCCAATTCATAAGTGTAAGATCCCAATACGAGACCAGATATCAATACCTAGAACTTTATTTTTTCTACAACCAGATATCTAGATAGCAGAAAAAAAAAAAACACAACTAATAAAAGCTAGGATAATGTCCCTCTGGGAAGCAGGTATTCTACCAGACTTCGTCATGAGAATTACTACATAGCTGAGGTAAAATAAAGATTTTAAAATAGTCTTTATAAGTATAATAGAGGTCTTAAAGTTGAAATTAATAAATCTCACATAGAAATTTGTGAAAAAACAACAAGTAAATAGAGGAAGGAAATGAATAAAAAAGTTCAAGACCTAAAACGGCAAATAGAATCAATCAATTAAAAAAAAAAAAAAAAAAACAAAACCTGATGTTAAAAATTCAAACAGGAACCCCAGAGACAAATTCAACAACACACAAGACTTGGAAAGAAACATACACTTCAGTCAAAGAAAATGGTAGTTTTTCAAACACACACACAAACACACACACACACACATTTCCAGACACAAAAGATCCAGAAAATCTTGAACACTATGAAAATACCTAATTTATGAATAATTTGAATAAAGAGGGAGAGAAACTCTCTCTTTATCAAATCGTAAAAACATCAATTAAGTATATAAATGAAACTATCCTCAATATATAGAAGGTACCATATTTCCCAGTGGAGAATCTGAAAACCAGAGGGCCAGTTCTACAGCTTCTAAGAGACCAGAGGTGTCAGACAGCCTACTCTAACCCCAAACTGCCACCAAAAATGTTCAATTAAAATGCATGGAGAATGATATTTCAAGATAAACCAAATTTAAGCAACATCTATCAGCAAACCCAGTGCTATAGAAAGTGTAAGAGTGAAAAATATCCCACCAAAAGAGGTTAATGTCACCTAATAAAACAAAAGTAATACTTAATTCCAATAAAGTCTCATGCCCCCTCTCTCTCTCTTTCTGTTTCTCTGTCTCTGTCTCTCTGTCTCTCTGTCTCTGTCTCTGTCTCTGTCTCTCTCTCTCTCTCTCTCTCTCTCTCACACACACACACACACACACACACCACATGAACAAAATAACAGAAACAAGTAATTATGTTCATATGTCTCCACATCAATAGTCTCAATGAAAAGACACAAATTAACAGAGAATATGTATAAAATAGGATCCATACTTCTTTTGCATTCATAGAAACACATTAACATCAGTGACTGATATCATCTCAGGATAGTAGGATTGAAAAACATATTCAAGCAAATGGTATAGAGGTTATAATCCAGCAACATGGCTGCTCTTGCAACAAACCTCATGTAAAAAGATATGATATGGATGGAATGTAGACACATTTTCAAGATTAACATAAGAAATAAAAGACATGCCCTCAGTACACATTTATTCCCTAACATTGAAGGTAAGGACAGTTTATAGAAGAGGAGGCAGTGATATTTGAAAGTGAAGTCTGTTTGAGGGGAAGGCACAATGGCAATGTTAAAGAAAAATTAGCAAAATGAGTCAGAGAGAGAATACATCCATCTCACAGAAGAGCATCAGAGGAAGAGAGGCTACATAAGAGAAACAAGAGAAGAAAACCAGGATAATATGGGGGAACGGGTGGTGTATGGTGTATGTGTAAGACAGTTTAATAGAACAGGTTACAAAGAGAACAAGCTTATCACGGGTGATTACAAAATGAGCCAGAGGAGAAGAAAAAAGGAAGAAAGAAAAGAAGAAAAGGAGAAAAGTACATGGTCAAAGCTAACATGAAGCCAGGAAAGAGCATTTTATTCAAAAGCCAAGAGAAGCCAGATTGAGCCAGGCATCTTGGAAGATTAGTTTATATGGAGGCCCGAAGCTTTGAGGCCTACACCTATGGATGAATTAGAATAGAAAAAGAAAGCGCTCTGAGATCAAGCCCAAGCTAGGCTTTTTACACAACAGGTGCAGCTCTCATCTCATCACTTCATCTGAAAATAAACTTGACATTTACAAATGGACCTAAGGCTAGCCAATTTCAAATCTAATATAAAATATTCAAACCAAAATTAATCAAAAAAGATAGAAAGGATACTATGTACACATCAAGAAGAATTCTAACAAGAGGATATTGACATTCTTAATAGCTGTGCACACAAGGGCACTAAAATTCATAAAGAAAACATTACTATATCTTAAATAAAATTTTGACCCTCACAGTTATAATGAAATATGGAGGTCTGTGTAAAAGCTATGCATAGCGTGGCCAATGATCTCCATAAGTCATGAAGGAAGTCTAATCCACCTTAACTCAATAGAGTGTGTTTATTTCCAACTTCAAAGTCTGACACTCTGCCATTTATTTTAGACATATTGGAAGTACAGAGCAGTATAGAAAGTTTGCTGGTATAACATAATCCATGTTCACAACAAGGATAATTACATGGAAACACTTTCAAAGTGCATGTTACTTCTCCCTTGAGATGGGATAATACAGGTATTATCAGAAGGGACTGTGATCTTGCAGAGTCCTGCATTTGGCAACATGGTGCAGCATGGTTTTCCACCCTGGAGGGAGAGTCAGCAGGGCAGGCAGAGTGTTGACAGTTGATAGGCATGAAGGTTGTTTGTATATTTTTACTTTATGTTTCTCCTTCTAGGGAATGTCCTCTCTGCCAAGGTTAATAACTTTATGAAAATCAGGAGACAAAAACTCTGGGAGGGAGGGGGATGCCTATATCCATAGCAAAAATGGTAAGCTATGACTTTCAGGACAACCCCTTAAGTCTGTGGGGAAGAACTCTGAAAACATGAGTTCAAGAATATGCAATTTCTCAACTTTGCAAAATTTACAGATACAGTATGATTTATATAAGGGGCTTCCTTAAGTTAATAGAATAGAGACAGCTGCTAGAGGCAACTTGTCAGAAAGATATATAAGGAAGGCAGATTCCTGAGTTCAAGGTCAGCCTGGGACAGAGCTAATTTAGATCCAGGCATAATCAGAATGCTAATTTAGTATCAATAGGGATGAAATCTTACCCAAGAGCAGTTTACTGTATGTGTATGAAATAGATATCTGAATTCATTTTCATGTAAAACTGTACTTGCTGTCTTTTCTTGGGAGTCAAAGGGGCTGGGGTAATGGCATGCTGATTTGTAGTATAATCAAAAAGGGAACCTGGAATAAATGACTGAATTGATATGTAAATAAAAAGACTGGGTTTTGGTCTGCAAGGCTAACCTATCTGATTAGCTGTCTGGAATCTCAATAGAGTGAACAAAAATGTTTCTGAATTTTTTTTCTGGCAGATTTCTTACTTTGCATGGAAGACTTGAGAGCTTTTACAATTTTTTTTTCTATCATGAGAGAGCTGTCTGTAACAAGGGACTGTCTCAATGCAGGAGCTGTCTCAGTCAGAGAAACTGTTTCAAGCGAAAGCTATCTTGAGCAGAATACAGAACCAGAGCTATCTACAGGTAGCTATCTATCTAGGGAGGCATCTCGATCAACTACAAGGCTGTCAGCTTACCCCATCATTTGACTTTGAGTTGTTTCTTTTTGCTGTTCTCAAACACCCTTTCTCATGACTCTGACCAATTGGGGGAAGCTGGTCCATGGCAGAATCTAGTGTGGTCTTGGGCAAAGCTGATTGCACAAAGGTCATTTAATCTATAAAATATCATCTCTCCTACTTATGATTGCCTCAGAGACCCCAGATAGCCTGGCCTATAGATAGCAAATTGCCAAGGCTGTTGACCACCACTGTTACTAGCTTTCTTGCCTGAAAGCAGACTATATTTTTTTCCTTTGAAGAACAAGTCTGCTTGTGGAACATCCCTGACTTTCTTAGCATTTATCTGTAAATACATGAACTCTCTGCTCCCAAAAGTGAGATTTCAATATTTGACTCTCTCAACCTAATAAGTCCTCCAAAAGAAAAAAAGAAAAAAAAAAAAACTAAACAGATAATTATCTGAGCTAATCATCTTATAAATCGGTAATGTCTTTTATAAATCGAGTAAACCTAACAAGATTTTACACAAACAAGATAGCACATACCTTCTTTTCAGCACCTCCTGCAACTTTCTACAAAAACTGAACAGATACTCAAAACAAAAGGAAGACTCAACAGATACGAGATAATTTAGATAAAACCGTCAACCCTACCTCAAAAATAAAGAGAACAAAAAAAAAAAAAGAAAAAGAAAAGAAAAGAAAAAAAGAAAACAATCAACAGTCAAACAGTCAAAAGATGGAAAATTTATGAACTCATGGAAACTGAACAACAATCTAGTGAATGGAAAACTAGTCAAAAATAAAAAAAAATAAAAAAAATGCTTTAAAACTTGGCAGATATGAGTGAAAGTAAACATTCAACATAACTGGATATCAGAGAATGGGGATATCATGGGATGGGGGCTGGTGGAAGGGGTAACCAGGAAGGGGATATCATTTGAGATATAAATGAATGGAATGATTAATAAAAAAA